>NC_054499.1:2182279-2489147 GCF_017639515.1 Carcharodon carcharias
GTAACTTACCCCTAGCTGCTCCCTCCATTCCCAGCAGGACCGGAAGGGGTTTATAAATTCGGGCGTCACTGGCCTGTTTTATAAATAATTCACCCTACCCAATCTGAACAGCAGGCACCGTGAGGAAGATCGGGAGTTATAGCAAACTGCCAGGTTAAAAAATGTTTGGATTAAGATGTTTGGACCTGCACGTGATCAGGAAGATGTGTAAAATACTCTTTCAGACTAACTCACAGGCGCAGTAAAGTCCAACCTCTTCATCACTGGCAGCTTTGACCCCGTCCCTCGATCGTTGGTGAGTAAGTTGAAATCGCAGCTGCCCTGAGCTGTTAGATGTTTGAAACACTTGAGTTTAAACAAAACAAAAAACAGAATTGCCTGGAAGAACTCAGCAGGTCTGGCAGCATGGGTGGAGAAGAAAAGAGTTGACGTTTCGAGTCCTCATGACCCTTCGACAGAAACAAAGTCGGATGGAAACACAGGACCTGGTTTCTGAAGAAAAATTGCTGACTAGGCCTGTTTAAGTGAGCTTTTCCCAGTCCTTTTTTTTTGTAGCAGATTTGTACATAGCTATGTGCCTTCCTGAGCTGTGACTTTTCTATAGCATCTCCAGAGTCTCAAAGCTCTCTTGATCGCCACTTTTGACATATTGCTTCAAGTGCAGAGATGGCTGAGATACTCAGTGCCATTCTCAGTGAGAGGTCATTATTAAACGGATCTAAAACGGCAGCTTAGAGAGAGAGAGAGACCCTGATTCCCGGGATGTGAAAGACAGTGACTGATACATTTACTGAGATATTTACTGCCCTGGATGTGAAGGACAGTGACTGATATATTTAATGAGATATTTACTGCCCTGGATGTGAAGGACAGTGACTGATATATTTACTGAGATATTTACTGCCCTGGATGTGAAGGACAGTCACTGATATATTTACTGAGATATTTACTGCCCTGGATGTGAAGGACAGTGACTGATATATTTACTGAGATATTTACTGCCCTGGATGTGAAGGACAGTGACTGATACATTTAATGAGATATTTACTGCCCTGGATGTGAAGGACAGTGACTGATATATTTACTGAGATATTTACTGCCCTGGATGTGAAGGACAGTCACTGATATATTTACTGAGATATTTACTGCCCTGGATGTGAAGGACAGTGACTGATATATTTAGTGAGATATTTACTCCCCTGGATGTGAAGGACAGTGACTGATATATTTACTGAGATATTTACTGCCTGGATGTGAAGTAAAGTGACTGATATATTTACTGTGATATTTACTGCAATGGATGTGAAGGACAGTGACTGATATATTTCAGAGATATTTACTTCCCTGAATGTGAAGGACAGTGACTGATATATTTACTGAGATATCTACAGCCCTGGATGTGAAGGAGAGTGACGGATATATTTACTGTGATATTTACAGCCTTGGATGTGAAGGACAGTGACTGATTTATTTACTGAGATTTTTACTGAACTGGATGTGAAGGACAGTGACTGATACATTTACTGAGATATTTAATACCCTGGATGTGAAGGACAGTGAATGATATATTTACTGAGATATTTACTGCCCTGGATGTGAAGGAAAGTGACTGATATATTTACTGAGATATTTACAGCCTTGGATGTGAAGGACAGTGACTGATTTATTTACTGAGATATTTACTACCCTGGATGTGAAGGAGACTGACTGATATATTTACTGAGATATTTACAGCCTTGGATGTGAAGAACAGTGACTGATATATTTACTGAGATTTTTACTGAACTGGATGTGAAGGACAGTGACTGATACATTTACTGAGATATTTAATGCCCTGGATGTGAAGGACAGTGAATGATATATTTACTGAGATATTTAATGCCCTGGATGTGAAGGACAGTGACTGATATATTTACTGAGATATCTAATGCCCTGGATGTGAAGGACAGTGACTGACATATTTACTGAGATATTTACTGTCCTGGATGTGAAGGACACTGACTGATATATTTACTGATATATTTACTGTCCTGGATGTGAAGGACAGTGACTGACATATTTACTGAGATATTTACTGTCCTGGATGTGAAGGACAGTGACTGATAGATTTAAAGAGATATTTACAGCCCTGGATGTGAAGGACTGGGACTGATATATTTACTGAGATATTTACTGCCCTGGAGGTGAAGGAAAGTGACTGATATATTTACTGAGATATTTACTGCCCTGGATGTGAAGGACAGTGACGGATATATTTACTGTGATATCTACAGCCCTGGATGTGAAGGACAGTGATTGATATATTTCCTGAGATATTTACAACCCTGGATGTCAAGGACAGTGACTGATATATTTACTGAGATATTTACTGCCCTGTTTATGAAGGACAGGGAGTGAAATATTTCCTGAGATATTTACTTCCCTGGATGTGAAGGGCATTGACTGATATATTTACTGAGATATTTACTGCCCTGGATGTGAAGGACAGTGACTGATATATTTAATGAGATATTTACTTCCCAGGATGTGAAGGACAGTGACTGATATATTTACTGAGATATTTAATGCCCTGGATGTGAATGACAGTGACTGATATATTTACTGAGATATTTACTGCCCTGGATATGAACGACAGTGACTGATATATTTACTGAGATATTTACTGCCCTGGATGTGAAAGACAGTGACTGATTTATTTACTGAGATATATACTGCCCTGGATGTGAAGGACAGTGACTGATATATTAACTGAGATATTTACTGCCCTGGATGTGAAGGACAGTGACTGATATATTTACTGAGATATTTACTGCCCTGGATGTGAAGGACAGTGACTGATATATTTACTGAGATATTTACTGCCCTGGATGTGAAGGACAGTGACTGATATATTTACTGAGATATTTACTGCCCTGGATGTGAAGGACCGTGACAGATATATTTACAGAGATATTTACTGCCCTGGATGTGAAGGACAGTGACTGATATATTTACTGAGATATTTACTGCCCTGGATGTGAAGGACAGTGACTGATATATTTCCTGAGATATTTACTGCCCTGGATGTGAAGGACACTGACTGATATATTTACTGTGATATTTACTGCCCTGGATGTGAAGGACAGTGACTGATATATTTAGTGAGATATTTACTCCCCTGGATGTGAAGGACAGTGACTGGTATATTTCCTCAGATATTTACTGCCCTGGATGTGAATGACAGTGACTGATATATTTACTGAGATATTTACTGCCCTGGATGTGAATGACAGTGACTGATATATTTACTGAGATATTTATTGCCTGGATGTGAAGGAAAGTTACTGATATATTTACTGAGATATTTACAAACCTGGATGTGAAGGACAGTGACTGATATATTTACTGATTAATTTTCTGCCCTGGATGTGAAGGACAGTGACTGATATATTTACTGTGATATTTACTGCCCTGGATGTGAAGGACAGTGACTGATATATTTACTGAGATATTTACTGTCCTGGATGTGAAGGACAGTGACTGATATATTTACTGAGATATTTACAACCCTGGATGTGAAGGACAGTGACTGATATATTTACTGTGATGTTTACTGCCCTGGATGTGAAGGACCGTGACTGATATATTAACTGAGATATTTACTGCCCTGGACGTGAAGGACAGTGACTGATTTATTTTCTGTGATATTTACATCCCTGGATGTGAAGGACAGTGACTGATTTATTTATTGTGATATTTACAACCTTGGATGTGAAGGACAGTGACTGATATATTTACTGAGATATTTACTGCCCTGGATTTAAAGGAGAGTGACTGATGTATTTACAGAGATATTTATTACCCTGGATGTAAAGGACAGTGTCTGATATATTTACTGAGATATTTACTGCCCTGGATGTAAAGGACAGTGACTGATATATTTAGTGAGATATTTACTGCCCTGGATGGGAAGGACAGGGACTGATATATTTACTGAGATATTTACTACCCTGGATGTGAAGGACAGTGACTGATATATTTACTGATATATTTACTGCCCTGGATGTGAAGGACAGTGACTGATATATTTCCTGAGATATTTACTGCCCTGGATGTGAAGGACACTGACTGATATATTTACTGTGATATTTACTGCCCTGGATGTGAAGGACAATGACTGATATATTTACTGAGATATTTTCTTCCCTGGATGTGAAGGACAGTGACTGATATATTTACTGAGATATTTACTGCCCTGTTAATGAAGGACAGGGAGTGAAATATTTCCTGAGATATTTACTTCCCTGGATGTGAAGGGCATTGACTGATATATTTACTGAGATATTTACTTCCCTGGATGTGAAGGACAGTGACTGAAATATTTCCTGAGATATTTACTTCCCAGGATGTGAAGGACAGTGACTGATATATTTATTGTGATATTTAATGCCCTGGATGTGAATGACAGTGACTGATATATTTACTGAGATATTTACTGCCGTGGATATGAACGACAGTGACTGATATATTTACTGAGATATTTACTGCCCTGGATGTGAAGGACAGTGACTGATTTATTTACTGAGATATATACTGCCCTGGATGTGAAGGACAGTGACTGATATATTTACTGAGCTATATACTGCCCTGGATGTGAAGGACTGTGACTGATATATTTACTGAGATATTTACTGCCCTGGATGTGAAGGACAGTGACTGATATATTTACTGAGATATTTACTGCCCTGGATGTGAAGGACAGTGACTGATATATTTACTGAGATATTTACTGCCCTGGATGTGAAGGACAGTGACTGATATATTTACTGAGATATTTACTGCCCTGGATGTGAAGGACAGTGACTGATATATTTGCTGAGTTATTTACTGCCCTGGATGTGAAGGACCGTGACAGATATATTTACAGAGATATTTACAGCCCTGGATGTGAAGGACAGTGACTGATATATTGACTGAGATATTTACTGCCCTGGATGTGAAGGACAGTGACTGATATATTTACAGAGATATTTACTGCCCTGGATGTGAAGGACAGTGACTGATATATTGACTGAGATATTTACTGCCCTGGATGTGAAGGACAGTGACTGATATATTTGCTGAGATATTTACTGCCCTAGATGTGAAGGACAGTGACTGATATATTTACTGAGATATTTACTGGCCTGGATGTGAAGGACAGTGACTGATATATTTACTGAGATATTTACTGCCCTGGATGTGAAGGACAGTGACTGATATATTTACTGAGATATTTACTGCCCTGGATGTGAAAGACAGTGACTGATATATTTAAGGAGATATTTATTGGCCTGGATGTGAAGGAAAGTGACTGATATATTTACTGAGATATTTACAAACCTGGATGTGAAGGACAGTGACTGATATATTTACTGATTAATTTACTGCCCTGGATGTGAAGGACAGTGACTGATATATTTACTGTGATATTTACTGCCCTGGATGTGAAGGACAGTGACTGATATATTTACTGAGATATTTACTACCCTGGATGTGAAGGACAGTGACTGATATATTTACTGAGATATTTACTGCCCTGTTTATGAAGGACAGGGAGTGAAATATTTCCTGAGATATTTACTTCCCTGGATGTGAAGGGCATTGACTGATATATTTACTGAGATATTTACTGCCCTGGATGTGAAGGACAGTGACTGATATATTTACTGAGATATTTACTGCCCTGGATGTGAAGGACAGTGACTGATATATTTACTGAGATATTTACTGCCCTGGATGTGAAGGACAGTGACTGATATATTTACTGAGATATTTACTGCCCTGGATGTGAAAGACAGTGACTGATATATTTACTGAGATATTTACTGCCCTGGATGTGAAGGACAGTGACTGATATATTTACTGAGATATATACTGCCCTGGATGTGAAGGACAGTGACTGATATATTTACTGAGATATTTACTGCCCTGGATGTGAAGGACAGTGACTGATATATTTACTGAGATATTTACTGCCCTGGATGTGAAGGACAGTGACTGATATATTTACTGAGATATTTACTGCCCTGGATGTGAAGGACAGTGACTGATGTATTTACTGAGATATTTACTGCCCTGGATGTGAAGGACAGTGACTGATATATTTACTGAGATATTTACTGCCCTGGATGTGAAGGACAGTGACTGATATATTTACTGAGATATTTACTGCCCTGGATGTGAAGGACAGTGACTGATATATTTACTGAGATATTTACTGCCCTGGATGTGAAGGACAGTGACTGATATATTTACTGTGATATTTACTGCCCTGGATGTGAAGGACAGTGACTGATATATTTACTGAGATATTTACTCCCCTGGATGTGAAGGACAGTGACTGATATATTTACTGAGATATTTACTGCCCTGGATGTGAAGGACAGTGACTGATATATTTACTGAGATATTTACTGCCCTGGATATGATGAACAGTGACTGATATATTTACTGAGATATTTACTGCCTGGGTGGTGAATGACATTGACTGATGTATTTACTGAGAAATTTACAGCTCCGGATGTGAAGGACAGTGACTGATATATTTACTGAAATATTTACTGCCCTGGATGTGAAGGACAGTGACTGATATATTTACTGAGATATTTACTGCCCTGGATGTGAAGGACAGTGACTGATATATTTACTGAGATATTTACTGCCCTGGATGTGAAGGACAGTGACTGATATATTTACTGAGATATTTACAACCCTGGATGTGAAGGACAGTGACTGATATATTTACTGAGATATTTACTGCCCTGGATGTGAAGGACAGTGACTGATATATTTACTGAGATATTTACTGCCCTGGATGTGAAGGACAGTGACTGATATATTTACTGAGATATTTACTGCCCTGGATGTGAAGGACAGTGACTGATATATTTACTGAGATATTTACTGCCCTGTTTATGAAGGACAGGGACTGAAATATTTACTGCGACATTTACTGCCCTGGATGTGAAGGACAGTGACTGATATATTTACTGAGATATTTACTGCCCTGGATGTGAAGGACAGTGACTGATATATTTACTGAGATATTTACTGCCCTGGATGTGAAGGACAGTGACTGATATATTTACTGAGATATTTACTGCCCTGGATGTGAAGGACAGTGACTGATATATTTACTGAGATATTTACTGCCCTGGATGTGAAGGACAGTGTCTGATATATTTACTGAGATATTTACTGCCCTGGATGTGAAGGACAGTGACTGATATATTTACTGAGATATTTACTGCCCTGGATGTGAAGGACAGTGACTGATATATTTACTGAGATATTTACTGCCCTGGATGTGAAGGACAGTGACTGATATATTTACTGAGATATTTACTGCCCTGGATGTGAAGGACAGTGACTGATATATTTACTGAGATATTTAC
The DNA here is from genome assembly GCF_017639515.1 of Carcharodon carcharias. Lineage (NCBI taxonomy): Eukaryota > Metazoa > Chordata > Chondrichthyes > Lamniformes > Lamnidae > Carcharodon > Carcharodon carcharias. The sequence goes on from NC_054499.1 coordinate 2,189,695, forward strand.
TGCCCTGGATGTGAAGGACAGTGACTGATATATTTACTGAGATATTTACTGCCCTGGATGTGAAGGACAGTGACTGATATATTTACTGAGATATTTACTGCCCTGGATGTGAAGGACAGTGACTGATATATTTACTGAGATATTTACTGCCCTGGATGTGAAGGACAGTGACTGATATATTTACTGAGATATTTACTGCCCTGGATGTGAAGGACAGTGACTGATATATTTACAGAGATATTTACTGCCCTGGATGTGAAGGACAGTGACTGATATATTTACTGAGATATTTACTGCCCTGGATGTGAAGGACAGTGACTGATATATTTACTGAGATATTTACTGCCCTGGATGTGAAGGACAGTGACTGATATATTTACTGAGATATTTAATGCCCTGGATGTGAAGGACAGTGACTGATATATTTACTGAGATATTTACTGCCCTGGATGTGAAGGACAGTGACTGATATATTTACTGAGATATTTACTGCCCTGGATGTGAAGGACAGTGACTGATATATTTACTGAGATATTTACTGCCCTGGATGTGAAGGACAGTGACTGATATATTTACTGAGATATTTACTGTCCTGGATGTGAAGGACAGTGACTGATATATTTACTGAGATATTTACAGCCCTGGATGTGAAGGACAGTGACTGATATATTTACTGAGATATTTACTGCCCTGGATGTGAAGGACAGTGACTGATATATTTACTGAGATATTTACTGCCCTGGATGTGAAGGACAGTGACTGATATATTTACTGTGATATTTACATCCCTGGATGTGAAGGACAGTGACTGATTTATTTATTGTGATATTTACAACCTTGGATGTGAAGGACAGTGACTGATATATTTACTGAGATATTTACTGCCCTGGATGTGAAGGAGAGTGACTGATGTATTTACTGAGATATTTATTACCCTGGATGTAAAGGACAGTGTCTGATATATTTACTGAGATATTTACTGCCCTGGATGTAAAGGACAGTGACTGATATATTTAGTGAGATATTTACTGCCCTGGATGGGAAGGACAGGGACTGATATATTTACTGAGATATTTACTACCCTGGATGTGAAGGACAGTGACTGATATATTTAGTGAGATATTTACTGCCCTGGATGTGAAGGACAGTGACTGATATATTTCCTGAGATATTTACTGCCCTGGATGTGAAGGACACTGACTGATATATTTACTGAGATATTTACTGCCCTGGATGTGAAGGACAGTGACTGATATATTTACTGAGATATTTACTTCCCTGGATGTGAAGGACAGTGACTGATATATTTACTGAGATATTTACTGCCCTGGATGTGAAGGACAGTGACTGAAATGTTTAATGAGATATTTAATGGCCCGGGTGTGAAGGAAAGTGACAGACATATTTACTGAGATATTTACTGCCCTGGATGTGAAGGACAGTGACTGATATATTTACTGAGATATTTACTGCCCTGGATGTGAAGGACAGTGACTGATATATTTACTGAGATATTTACTGCCCTGGATGTGAAGGACAGTGACTGATATATTTACTGAGATATTTACTGCCCTGGATGTGAAGGACAGTGACTGATATATTTACTGAGATATTTACTGCCCTGGATGTGAAGGACAGTGACTGATATATTTACTGAGATATTTACTGCCCTGGATGTGAAGGACAGTGACTGATATATTTACTGAGATATTTACTGCCCTGGATGTGAAGGACAGTGACTGATATATTTACTGAGATATTTACTGCCCTGGATGTGAAGGACAGTGACTGATATATTTACTGAGATATTTACTGCCCTGGATGTGAAGGACAGTGACTGATATATTTACTGAGATATTTACTCCCTGGATGTGAAGGACAGTGACTGATATATTTACTGAGATATTTACTGCCCTGGATGTGAAGGACAGTGACTGATATATTTACTGAGATATTTACTGCCCTGGATGTGAAGGACAGTGACTGATATATTTACTGAGATATTTACTGCCCTGGATGTGAAGGACAGTGACTGATATATTTACTGAGATATTTACTGCCCTGGATGTGAAGGACAGTGACTGATATATTTACTGAGATATTTACTGCCCTGGATGTGAAGGACAGTGACTGATATATTTACTGAGATATTTACTGCCCTGGATGTGAAGGACAGTGACTGATATATTTACTGAGATATTTACTGCCCTGGATGTGAAGGACAGTGACTGATATATTTACTGAGATATTTACTGCCCTGGATGTGAAGGACAGTGACTGATATATTTACTGAGATATTTACTGCCCTGGATGTGAAGGACAGTGACTGATATATTTACTGAGATATTTACTGCCCTGGATGTGAAGGACAGTGACTGATATATTTACTGAGATATTTACTGCCCTGGATGTGAAGGACAGTGACTGATATATTTACTGAGATACTTACTGCCCTGGATGTGAAGGACAGTGACTGATATATATACTGAGATATTTATTGCCCTGGATGTGAATGACAGGGACTGATATATTTAATGAGATATTTACTTCCCTGGATGTGAAGGACAGTGACTGATATATTTACTGAGATATTTACTCCCCTGGATGTGAAGGAGAGTGACTGATATATTTACTGAGATATTTACTGCCCTGGATGTCAAGGAGAGTGACTGATATATTTACTGAGATATTTACTGCCCTGGATGTGAAGGACAGTGACTGATATATTTACTGAGATATTTACTGCCCTGGATGTGAAGGACAGTGACTGATATATTTACTGAGATATTTACTGCCCTGGATGTGAAGGACAGTGACTGATATATTTACTGAGATATTTACTGCCCTGGATGTGAAGGACAGTGACTGATATATTTACTGAGATATTTACTGCCCTGGATGTGAAGGACAGTGACTGATATATTTACTGAGATATTTACTGCCCTGGATGTGAAGGACAGTGACTGATATATTTACTGAGATATTTACTGCCCTGGATGTGAAGGACAGTGACTGATATATTTACTGAGATATTTACTGCCCTGGATGTGAAGGACAGTGACTGATATATTTACTGAGATATTTACTGCCCTGGATGTGAAGGACAGTGACTGATATATTTACTGAGATATTTACTGCCCTGGATGTGAAGGACAGTGACTGATATATTTACTGAGATATTTACTGCCCTGGATGTGAAGGACAGTGACTGATATATTTACTGAGATATTTACTGCCCTGGATGTGAAGGACAGTGACTGATATATTTACTGAGATATTTACTGCCCTGGATGTGAAGGACAGTGACTGATATATTTACTGAGATATTTACTGCCCTGGATGTGAAGGACAGTGACTGATATATTTACTGAGATATTTACTGCCCTGGATGTGAAGGACAGTGACTGATATATTTACTGAGATATTTACTGCCCTGGATGTGAAGGACAGTGACTGATATATTTACTGAGATATTTACTGCCCTGGATGTGAAGGACAGTGACTGATATATTTACTGAGATATTTACTGCCCTGGATGTGAAGGACAGTGACTGATATATTTACTGAGATATTTACTAACCTGGATGTGAAGGACAGTGACTGATATATTTTCTGAGATATTTACTGCCCTGGATGTGAAGGACAGTGACTGATATATTTACTGAGATATTTACTGGCCTGGATGTGAAGGACAGTGACTGATATATTTACTGAGATATTTACTGCCCTGGATGTGAAGGACAGTGACTGATATATTTACTGAGATATTTACTGCCCTGGATGTGAAGGACAGTGACTGATATATTTACTGAGATATTTACTGCCCTGGATGTGAAGGACAGTGACTGATATATTTACTGAGATATTTACTGCCCTGGATGTGAAGGACAGTGACTGATATATTTACTGAGATATTTACTGCCCTGGATGTGAAAGACAGTGACTGATATATTTACTGAGATATTTACTGCCCTGGATGTGAAGGACAGTGACTGATATATTTACTGAGATATTTACTGTCCTGGATGTGAAGGACAGTGACTGATATATTTAGTGACATATTTACTGCCCTGGATGTGAAGGACATTGAATGATATATTTACTGAGATATTTACTTCCCTGGATGTGAAGGACAGTGACTGATATATTTACTGAGATATTTACTGCCCTGGATGTGAAGGACAGTGACTGATATATTTACTGAGATATTTACTTCCCTGGATGTGAAGGACAGTGACTGATATATTTACTGAGATATTTACTGCCCTGGATGTGAAGGACAGTGACTGATATATTTACTGAGATATTTACTGCCCTGGATGTGAAGGACAGTGACTGATATATTTACTGAGATATTTACTGCCCTGGATGTGAAGGACAGTGACTGATATATTTACTGAGATATTTACTGCCCTGGATGTGAAGGACAGTGACTGATATATTTACTGAGATATTTACTGCCCTGGATGTGAAGGACAGTGACTGATATATTTACTGAGATATTTACTGCCCTGGATGTGAAGGACAGTGACTGATATATTTACTGAGATATTTACTGCCCTGGATGTGAAGGACAGTGACTGATATATTTACTGAGATATTTACTGCCCTGGATGTGAAGGACAGTGACTGATATATTTACTGAGATATTTACTGCCCTGGATGTGAAGGACAGTGACTGATATATTTACTGAGATATTTACTGCCCTGGATGTGAAGGACAGTGACTGATATATTTACTGAGATATTTACTGCCCTGGATGTGAAGGACAGTGACTGATATATTTGCTGCGATATTTAATGCCCTGGATATGAAGGACAGTGACTGGTATATTTACTGAGATATTTACTTAGATATTTACTTCCCTGGATGTGAAGGACAGTGACTGATATATTTAGTGAGATATTTACTGCCCTGGATGTGAAGGACAGTGACTGATATATTTACTGAGATATTTACTGCCCTGGATGTGAAGGACAGTGACTGATATATTTACTGAGATATTTACTGCCCTGGATGTGAAGGACAGTGACTGATATATTTACTGAGATATTTACTGCCCTGGATGTGAAGGACAGTGACTGATATATTTACTGAGATATTTACTGCCCTGGATGTGAAGGACAGTGACTGATATATTTACTGAGATATTTACTGCCCTGGATGTGAAGGACAGTGACTGATATATTTACTGAGATATTTACTGTCCTGGATGTGAAGGACAGTGACTGATATATTTACTGAGATATTTACTACCCTGGATGTGAAGGACAGTGACTGATATATTTACTGAGATATTTATTACCCTGCATGTGAAGGACAGTGACTGATATATTTACTGAGATATTTACTGCCCTGGATGTGAAGGACAGTGACTGATATATTTACTGAGATATTTACTGCCCTGGATGTGAAGGACAGTGACTGATATATTTACTGAGATATTTACTGCCCTGGATGTGAAGGACAGTGACTGATATATTTACTGAGATATTTACTGCCCTGGATGTGAAGGACAGTGACTGATATATTTACTGAGATATTTACTGCCCTGGATGTGAAGGACAGTGACTGATATATTTACTGAGATATTTACTGCCCTGGATGTGAAGGACAGTGACTGATATATTTACTGAGATATTTACTGCCCTGGATGTGAAGGACAGTGACTGATATATTTACTGAGATATTTACTACCCTGGATGTGAAGGACAGTGACTGATATATTTACTGAGATATTTACTGCCCTGGATGTGAAGGACAGTGACTGATATATTTACTGAGATATTTACTGCCCTGGATGTGAAGGACAGTGACTGATATATTTACTGAGATATTTACTGCCCTGGATGTGAAGGACACTGACTGATATATTTACTGAGATATTTTCTTCCCTGGATGTGAAGGACAGTGACTGATATATTTACTGAGATATTTACTGTCCTGGATGTGAAGGACAATTACTGATATATTTCCTGAGATATTTAATACCCTGGATGTGAAGGACAGTGACTGATATATTTACTGAGATATTTACTTTCCTTGATATGAAGGACAGTGACTGATATATTTCCTGAGATATTTACTTCCCTGGATGTGAAGGACAGTGACTGATATATTTACTGAGATATTTACTGCCCTGGATGTGAAGGACAGTGACTGATATATTTACTGAGATATTTACTGCCTTGGATGTGAAGGACAGTGACTGATATATTTACTGAGATATTTACTGCCCTGGATGTGAAGGACAGTGACTGATATATTTACTGAGATATTTACTGCCCTGGATGTGAAGGACAGTGACTGATATATTTACTGAGATATTTACTGCCCTGGATGTGAAGGACAGTGACTGATATATTTACTGAGATATTTACTGCCCTGGATGTGAAGGACAGTGACTGATATATTTACTGAGATATTTACTGCCCTGGATGTGAAGGACAGTGACTGATATATTTACTGAGATATTTACTGCCCTGGATGTGAAGGACAGTGACTGATATATTTACTGAGATATTTACTGCCCTGGATGTGAAGGACAGTGACTGATATATTTACTGAGATATTTACTGCCCTGGATGTGAAGGACAGTGACTGATATATTTACTGAGATATTTACTGCCCTGGATGTGAAGGACAGTGACTGATATATTTACTGAGATATTTACTGCCCTGGATGTGAAGGACAGTGACTGATATATTTACTGAGATATTTACTGCCCTGGATGTGAAGGACAGTGACTGATATATTTACTGAGATATTTACTGCCCTGGATGTGAAGGACAGTGACTGATATATTTACTGAGATATTTACTGCCCTGGATGTGAAGGACAGTGACTGATATATTTACTGAGATATTTACTGCCCTGGATGTGAAGGACAGTGACTGATATATTTACTGAGATATTTACTGCCCTGGATGTGAAGGACAGTGACTGATATATTTACTGAGATATTTACTGCCCTGGATGTGAAGGACAGTGACTGATATATTTACTGAGATATTTACTGCCCTGGATGTGAAGGACAGTGACTGATATATTTACTGAGATATTTACTGCCCTGGATGTGAAGGACAGTGACTGATATATTTACTGAGATATTTACTGCCCTGGATGTGAAGGACAGTGACTGATATATTTACTGAGATATTTACTGCCCTGGATGTGAAGGACAGTGACTGATATATTTACTGAGATATTTACTGCCCTGGATGTGAAGGACAGTGACTGATATATTTACTGAGATATTTACTGCCCTGGATGTGAAGGACAGTGACTGATATATTTACTGAGATATTTACTGCCCTGGATGTGAAGGACAGTGACTGATATATTTACTGAGATATTTACTGCCCTGGATGTGAAGGACAGTGACTGATATATTTACTGAGATATTTACTGCCCTGGATGTGAAGGACAGTGACTGATATATTTACTGAGATATTTACTGCCCTGGATGTGAAGGACAGTGACTGATATATTTACTGAGATATTTACTGCCCTGGATGTGAAGGACAGTGACTGATATATTTACTGAGATATTTACTGCCCTGGATGTGAAGGACAGTGACTGATATATTTACTGAGATATTTACTGCCCTGGATGTGAAGGACAGTGACTGATATATTTACTGAGATATTTACTGCCCTGGATGTGAAGGACAGTGACTGATATATTTACTGAGATATTTACTGCCCTGGATGTGAAGGACAGTGACTGATATATTTACTGAGATATTTACTGCCCTGGATGTGAAGGACAGTGACTGATATATTTACTGAGATATTTACTGCCCTGGATGTGAAGGACAGTGACTGATATATTTACTGAGATATTTACTGCCCTGGATGTGAAGGACAGTGACTGATATATTTACTGAGATATTTACTGCCCTGGATGTGAAGGACAGTGACTGATATATTTACTGAGATATTTACTGCCCTGGATGTGAAGGACAGTGACTGATATATTTACTGAGATATTTACTGCCCTGGATGTGAAGGACAGTGACTGATATATTTACTGAGATATTTACTGCCCTGGATGTGAAGGACAGTGACTGATATATTTACTGAGATATTTACTGCCCTGGATGTGAAGGACAGTGACTGATATATTTACTGAGATATTTACTGCCCTGGATGTGAAGGACAGTGACTGATATATTTACTGAGATATTTACTGCCCTGGATGTGAAGGACAGTGACTGATATATTTACTGAGATATTTACTGCCCTGGATGTGAAGGACAGTGACTGATATATTTACTGAGATATTTACTGCCCTGGATGTGAAGGACAGTGACTGATATATTTACTGAGATATTTACTGCCCTGGATGTGAAGGACAGTGACTGATATATTTACTGAGATATTTACTGCCCTGGATGTGAAGGACAGTGACTGATATATTTACTGAGATATTTACTGCCCTGGATGTGAAGGACAGTGACTGATATATTTACTGAGATATTTACTGCCCTGGATGTGAAGGACAGTGACTGATATATTTACTGAGATATTTACTGCCCTGGATGTGAAGGACAGTGACTGATATATTTACTGAGATATTTACTGCCCTGGATGTGAAGGACAGTGACTGATATATTTACTGAGATATTTACTGCCCTGGATGTGAAGGACAGTGACTGATATATTTACTGAGATATTTACTACCCTGGATGTGAAGGACAGTGACTGATATATTTACTGAGATATTTACTGCCCTGGATGTGAAGGACAGTGACTGATATATTTACTGAGATATTTACTGCCCTGGATGTGAAGGACAGTGACTGATATATTTACTGAGATATTTACTGCCCTGGATGTGAAGGACAGTGACTGATATATTTACTGAGATATTTACTGCCCTGGATGTGAAGGACAGTGACTGATATATTTACTGAGATATTTACTGCCCTGGATGTGAAGGACAGTGACTGATATATTTACTGAGATATTTACTGCCCTGGATGTGAAGGACAGTGACTGATATATTTACTGAGATATTTACTGCCCTGGATGTGAAGGACAGTGACTGATATATTTACTGAGATATTTACTGCCCTGGATGTGAAGGACAGTGACTGATATATTTACTGAGATATTTACTGCCCTGGATGTGAAGGACAGTGACTGATATATTTACTGAGATATTTACTGCCCTGGATGTGAAGGACAGTGACTGATATATTTACTGAGATATTTACTGCCCTGGATGTGAAGGACAGTGACTGATATATTTACTGAGATATTTACTGCCCTGGATGTGAAGGACAGTGACTGATATATTTACTGAGATATTTACTGCCCTGGATGTGAAGGACAGTGACTGATATATTTACTGAGATATTTACTGCCCTGGATGTGAAGGACAGTGACTGATATATTTACTGAGATATTTACTGCCCTGGATGTGAAGGACAGTGACTGATATATTTACTGAGATATTTACTGCCCTGGATGTGAAGGACAGTGACTGATATATTTACTGAGATATTTACTGCCCTGGATGTGAAGGACAGTGACTGATATATTTACTGAGATATTTACTGCCCTGGATGTGAAGGACAGTGACTGATATATTTACTGAGATATTTACTGCCCTGGATGTGAAGGACAGTGACTGATATATTTACTGAGATATTTACTGCCCTGGATGTGAAGGACAGTGACTGATATATTTACTGAGATATTTACTGCCCTGGATGTGAAGGACAGTGACTGATATATTTACTGAGATATTTACTGCCCTGGATGTGAAGGACAGTGACTGATATATTTACTGAGATATTTACTGCCCTGGATGTGAAGGACAGTGACTGATATATTTACTGAGATATTTACTGCCCTGGATGTGAAGGACAGTGACTGATATATTTACTGAGATATTTACTGCCCTGGATGTGAAGGACAGTGACTGATATATTTACTGAGATATTTACTGCCCTGGATGTGAAGGACAGTGACTGATATATTTACTGAGATATTTACTGCCCTGGATGTGAAGGACAGTGACTGATATATTTACTGAGATATTTACTGCCCTGGATGTGAAGGACAGTGACTGATATATTTACTGAGATATTTACTGCCCTGGATGTGAAGGACAGTGACTGATATATTTACTGAGATATTTACTGCCCTGGATGTGAAGGACAGTGACTGATATATTTACTGAGATATTTACTGCCCTGGATGTGAAGGACAGTGACTGATATATTTACTGAGATATTTACTGCCCTGGATGTGAAGGACAGTGACTGATATATTTACTGAGATATTTACTGCCCTGGATGTGAAGGACAGTGACTGATATATTTACTGAGATATTTACTGCCCTGGATGTGAAGGACAGTGACTGATATATTTACTGAGATATTTACTGCCCTGGATGTGAAGGACAGTGACTGATATATTTACTGAGATATTTACTGCCCTGGATGTGAAGGACAGTGACTGATATATTTACTGAGATATTTACTGCCCTGGATGTGAAGGACAGTGACTGATATATTTACTGAGATATTTACTGCCCTGGATGTGAAGGACAGTGACTGATATATTTACTGAGATATTTACTGCCCTGGATGTGAAGGACAGTGACTGATATATTTACTGAGATATTTACTGCCCTGGATGTGAAGGACAGTGACTGATATATTTACTGAGATATTTACTGCCCTGGATGTGAAGGACAGTGACTGATATATTTACTGAGATATTTACTGCCCTGGATGTGAAGGACAGTGACTGATATATTTACTGAGATATTTACTGCCCTGGATGTGAAGGACAGTGACTGATATATTTACTGAGATATTTACTGCCCTGGATGTGAAGGACAGTGACTGATATATTTACTGAGATATTTACTGCCCTGGATGTGAAGGACAGTGACTGATATATTTACTGAGATATTTACTGCCCTGGATGTGAAGGACAGTGACTGATATATTTACTGAGATATTTACTGCCCTGGATGTGAAGGACAGTGACTGATATATTTACTGAGATATTTACTGCCCTGGATGTGAAGGACAGTGACTGATATATTTACTGAGATATTTACTGCCCTGGATGTGAAGGACAGTGACTGATATATTTACTGAGATATTTACTGCCCTGGATGTGAAGGACAGTGACTGATATATTTACTGAGATATTTACTGCCCTGGATGTGAAGGACAGTGACTGATATATTTACTGAGATATTTACTACCCTGGATGTGAAGGACAGTGACTGATATATTTACTGAGATATTTACTGCCCTGGATGTGAAGGACAGTGACTGATATATTTACTGAGATATTTACTGCCCTGGATGTGAAGGACAGTGACTGATATATTTACTGAGATATTTACTGCCCTGGATGTGAAGGACAGTGACTGATATATTTACTGAGATATTTACTGCCCTGGATGTGAAGGACAGTGACTGATATATTTACTGAGATATTTACTACCCTGGATGTGAAGGACAGTGACTGATATATTTACTGAGATATTTACTGCCCTGGATGTGAAGGACAGTGACTGATATATTTACTGAGATATTTACTGCCCTGGATGTGAAGGACAGTGACTGATATATTTACTGAGATATTTACTGCCCTGGATGTGAAGGACAGTGACTGATATATTTACTGAGATATTTACTGCCCTGGATGTGAAGGACAGTGACTGATATATTTACTGAGATATTTACTACCCTGGATGTGAAGGACAGTGACTGATATATTTACTGAGATATTTACTGCCCTGGATGTGAAGGACAGTGACTGATATATTTACTGAGATATTTACTGCCCTGGATGTGAAGGACAGTGACTGATATATTTACTGAGATATTTACTGCCCTGGATGTGAAGGACAGTGACTGATATATTTACTGAGATATTTACTGCCCTGGATGTGAAGGACAGTGACTGATATATTTACTGAGATATTTACTGCCCTGGATGTGAAGGACAGTGACTGATATATTTACTGAGATATTTACTGCCCTGGATGTGAAGGACAGTGACTGATATATTTACTGAGATATTTACTGCCCTGGATGTGAAGGACAGTGACTGATATATTTACTGAGATATTTACTGCCCTGGATGTGAAGGACAGTGACTGATATATTTACTGAGATATTTACTGCCCTGGATGTGAAGGACAGTGACTGATATATTTACTGAGATATTTACTGCCCTGGATGTGAAGGACAGTGACTGATATATTTACTGAGATATTTACTTCCCTGGATGTGAAGGACAGTGACTGAAATATTTCCTGAGATATTTACTTCCCAGGATGTGAAGGACAGTGACTGATATATTTACTGAGATATTTACTGCCCTGGATGTGAACGACAGTGACTGATATATTTACTGAGATATTTACTGCCCTGGATATGAATGACAGTGACTGATATATTTACTGAGATATTTACTGCCCTGGATGTGAAGGACAGTGACTGATATATTTACTGAGATATTTACTGACCTGGATGTGAAGGACAGTGATTGATTTAATTATTGAGATATTTACTGCCCTGGATGTGAAGGACAGTGACTGATATATTTACTGAGATATTTACTGCCCTGGATGTGAAGGACAGTGACTGATATATTTACTGAGATATTTACTGCCCTGGATGTGAAGGACAGTGACTGATATATTTACTGAGATATTTACTGCCCTGGATGTGAAGGACAGTGACTGATATATTTACTGAGATATTTACTGCCCTGGATGTGAAGGACAGTGACTGATATATTTACTGAGATATTTACTGCCCTGGATGTGAAGGACAGTGACTGATATATTTACTGAGATATTTACTGCCCTGGATGTGAAGGACAGTGACTGATATATTTACTGAGATATTTACTGCCCTGGATGTGAAGGACAGTGACTGATATATTTACTGAGATATTTACTGCCCTGGATGTGAAGGACAGTGACTGATATATTTACTGAGATATTTACTGCCCTGGATGTGAAGGACAGTGACTGATATATTTACTGAGATATTTACTGCCCTGGATGTGAAGGACAGTGACTGATATATTTACTGAGATATTTACTGCCCTGGATGTGAAGGACAGTGACTGATATATTTACTGAGATATTTACTGCCCTGGATGTGAAGGACAGTGACTGATATATTTACTGAGATATTTACTGCCCTGGATGTGAAGGACAGTGACTGATATATTTACTGAGATATTTACTGCCCTGGATGTGAAGGACAGTGACTGATATATTTACTGAGATATTTACTGCCCTGGATGTGAAGGACAGTGACTGATATATTTACTGAGATATTTACTGCCCTGGATGTGAAGGACAGTGACTGATATATTTACTGAGATATTTACTGCCCTGGATGTGAAGGACAGTGACTGATATATTTACTGAGATATTTACTGCCCTGGATGTGAAGGACAGTGACTGATATATTTACTGAGATATTTACTGCCCTGGATGTGAAGGACAGTGACTGATATATTTACTGAGATATTTACTGCCCTGGATGTGAAGGACAGTGACTGATATATTTACTGAGATATTTACTGCCCTGGATGTGAAGGACAGTGACTGATATATTTACTGAGATATTTACTGCCCTGGATGTGAAGGACAGTGACTGATATATTTACTGAGATATTTACTGCCCTGGATGTGAAGGACAGTGACTGATATATTTACTGAGATATTTACTGCCCTGGATGTGAAGGACAGTGACTGATATATTTACTGAGATATTTACTGCCCTGGATGTGAAGGACAGTGACTGATATATTTACTGAGATATTTACTGCCCTGGATGTGAAGGACAGTGACTGATATATTTACTGAGATATTTACTGCCCTGGATGTGAAGGACAGTGACTGATATATTTACTGAGATATTTACTGCCCTGGATGTGAAGGACAGTGACTGATATATTTACTGAGATATTTACTGCCCTGGATGTGAAGGACAGTGACTGATATATTTACTGAGATATTTACTGCCCTGGATGTGAAGGACAGTGACTGATATATTTACTGAGATATTTACTGCCCTGGATGTGAAGGACAGTGACTGATATATTTACTGAGATATTTACTTCCCTGGATGTGAAGGACAGTGACTGATATATTTACTGAGATATTTACTGCCCTGGATGTGAAGGACAGTGACTGATATATTTACTGAGATATTTACTGCCCTGGATGTGAAGGACAGTGACTGATATATTTACTGAGATATTTACTGCCCTGGATGTGAAGGACAGTGACTGATATATTTACTGAGATATTTACTGCCCTGGATGTGAAGGACAGTGACTGATATATTTACTGAGATATTTACTGCCCTGGATGTGAAGGACAGTGACTGATATATTTACTGAGATATTTACTGCCCTGGATGTGAAGGACAGTGACTGATATATTTACTGAGATATTTACTGCCCTGGATGTGAAGGACAGTGACTGATATATTTACTGAGATATTTACTTCCCTGGATGTGAAGGACAGTGACTGATATATTTACTGAGATATTTACTGCCCTGGATGTGAAGGACAGTGACTGATATATTTACTGAGATATTTACTGCCCTGGATGTGAAGGACAGTGACTGATATATTTACTGAGATATTTACTGCCCTGGATGTGAAGGACAGTGACTGATATATTTACTGAGATATTTACTGCCCTGGATGTGAAGGACAGTGACTGATATATTTACTGAGATATTTACTGCCCTGGATGTGAAGGACAGTGACTGATATATTTACTGAGATATTTACTGCCCTGGATGTGAAGGACAGTGACTGATATATTTACTGAGATATTTACTGCCCTGGATGTGAAGGACAGTGACTGATATATTTACTGAGATATTTACTGCCCTGGATGTGAAGGACAGTGACTGATATATTTACTGAGATATTTACTGCCCTGGATGTGAAGGACAGTGACTGATATATTTACTGAGATATTTACTGCCCTGGATGTGAAGGACAGTGACTGATATATTTACTGAGATATTTACTGCCCTGGATGTGAAGGACAGTGACTGATATATTTACTGAGATATTTACTGCCCTGGATGTGAAGGACAGTGACTGATATATTTACTGAGATATTTACTGCCCTGGATGTGAAGGACAGTGACTGATATATTTACTGAGATATTTACTGCCCTGGATGTGAAGGACACTGACTGATATATTTACTGAGATATTTACTACCCTGGATGTGAAGGACAGTGACTGATATATTTACTGAGATATTTACAGCCCTGGATGTGAATGACAGTGACTGATATTTTTACTGAGATATTTAGCCGCCTGGATGTGAATGACAGTGACTGATATATTTAATGTGATATTTACTGCCCTGGATGTGAAGAACAGTCACTGATATATTTACTGAGATATTTACTGCCCCGGATGTGAAGGACAGTGACTGATATATTTACTGAGATATTTACTGTCCTGGATGTGAAGGACAGTGACTGATATATTTACTGAGATATTTACTGCCCTGGATGTGAAGGACAGTGACTGATATATTTACTGAGATATTCATTGTCCTGGATGTGAAGGACAGTGACTGATATATTTACTGAGATATTTACTGCCCTCGATATGAAGGACAGTGACTGATATATTCACTGAGATATTTACTGCCCTGAATGTGTTGGACAGTGACTGATATATTTACTGAGATATTTACTGCCCCGATGTGAAGGACAGTGACTGATTCATTTACTGAGATATTTACTGCCCTGGATGTGAAGGACAGTGACTGATATATTTACTGAGATATTTACTGCCCTGGATGTGAAGGACAGTGACTGATATATTTACAGAGATATTTACTGCCCTGGATGTGAAGGACAGTGACTGATACATTTACAGAGATATTTACTGCCCTGGATGTGAAGGACAGTGACTGATATATTTACTGTGATATTTACTGCCCTGGATGTGAAGGACAGTGACTGATATATTTACTGAGATATTTACTGCCCTGGATGTGAAGGACAGTGACTGATATATTTACTGAGATATTTACTGCCCTGGATGTGAAGGACAGTGACTGATATATTTACTGAGATATTTACTGCCCTGGATGTGAAGGACAGTGACTGATATATTTACTGAGATATTTACTGCCCTGGATGTGAAGGACAGTGACTGATATATTTACTGAGATATTTACTGCCCTGGATGTGAAGGACAGTGACTGATATATTTACTGAGATATTTACTGCCCTGGATGTGAAGGACAGTGACTGATATATTTACTGAGATATTTACTGCCCTGGATGTGAAGGACAGTGACTGATATATTTACTGAGATATTTACTGCCCTGGATGTGAAGGACAGTGACTGATATATTTACTGAGATATTTACTTCCCTGGATGTGAAGGACAGTGACTGATATATTTACTGAGATATTTACTGCCCTGGATGTGAAGGACAGTGACTGATATATTTACTGAGATATTTACTGCCCTGGATGTGAAGGACAGTGACTGATATATTTACTGAGATATTTACTGCCCTGGATGTGAAGGACAGTGACTGATATATTTACTGAGATATTTACTGCCCTGGATGTGAAGGACAGTGACTGATATATTTACTGAGATATTTACTGCCCTGGATGTGAAGGACAGTGACTGATATATTTACTGAGATATTTACATCCCTGGATGTGAAGGACAGTGACTGATATATTTACTGAGATATTTACTGCCCTGGATGTGAAGGACAGTGACTGATATATTTACTGAGATATTTACTGCCCTGGATGTGAAGGACAGTGACTGATATATTTACTGAGATATTAACTGCCCTGGATGTGAAGGACAGTGACTGATATATTTACTGAGATATTTACTGCCCTGGATGTGAAGGACAGTGTCTGATATATTTACTGAGATTTTTACTGCCCTGGATGTGAAGGACATTGACTGATATATTTCCTGAGATTTTTCCTAACCTGGTTGTGAAGGACAGTGACTGATATATTTCCTGAGATATTTACTGCCCTGGATGTGAAGGACAGTGACTGATATATTTACTGAGATATTTACTGGTAAGATGTGAAGGACAGTGACTTATATATTTCCTGAGATATTTACTGGCCTGGATGTGAAGGACAGTGACTGATATATTTGCTGAGATATCTACAGCCCTGGATGTGAAGGACATTGACTGATATATTTACTGAGATATTTACTGGTAAGATGTGAAGGACAGTGACAGATATATTTACTGAGATATTTACTAACATGGATGTGAAGGACAGAGACTGATATATTTACTGAGATATTTACAGCCTTGGATGTGAAGAACAGTGACTGATATATTTAATGAGATATTTAATGCCCTGGATGTGAAGGACAGTGACTGATATATTTACTGAGATATTTACTGCCCTGGATGTGAAGGACAGTGACTGATTTATTTACTGAGATATTTAATGCCCTGGATGTGAAGGACAGTCACTGATACATTTACTGAGATATTTACTACCCTGGATGTGAAGGACAGTGACTGATATATTTACTGAGATATTTAATGTCCTGGATGTGAAGGGCAGTGACTGATATATTTACTGAGATATTTACAGCCTTGGATGTGATGAAAAGTGACTGATATATTTATTGCGATATTTACTGCCCTGGATGTGAAGGACAGTGACTGATATATTTCCTGAGATTTTTCCTGTCCTGGATGTGAAGGACAGTGTTTGATATATTTCCTGAGATTCTTTCAAACCTGGATGTGAAGGACAGTGACTGATATATTTACTGAGATATCTACAGCCCTGGATGTGAAGGACAGTGAGCGATATATTTACTGAGATATTTACTGCCCTGGATGTGAAGGACAGTGACTGATATATTTACTGAGATATTTACTGCCCTGGATGTGAAGGACAGTGACAGATATATTTACTGAGATATATACTGCCCTGGATGTGAAGGACAGTGACTGATATACTTACTGACATATTTACTGATCTGGATGTGAAGGACAGTGACAAATATATTTACTGAGATATTTACTTCCCTGGATGTGAAGGATAGTGACTGATCTATTAACTGAGATAATTACTGCCCAGGTTGAGAAGGAAAGTGACTGATATATTTACTGCGATATTTACTACCCTGGATGTGAAGGACAGTGACTGATACATTTCCTGAGATGTTTACTTCCCTGGATGTGATGGACAGTGACTGATATATTTACTGAGATTTTTACTGCCCTGGATGTGAAGGACAGTGACTGATTTGTTTACTGTGATATTTAATGTCCTGGATGTGAAGGAAAGTGACTGATATATTTGCTGAGAAATTTACTGCCCTGCATATGAAGGACTGTGACTGATATATTTGCTGAGATATTTACTGCCCTGGATGTGAAGGACAGTGACTGATATATTTACTGAGATTTTTACTGCCCTGGATGTGAAGGACAGTGACTGATATATTTACTGAGATATTTACTACCCTGGATGTGAAGGACAGTGACTGATATATTTACTGAGATATTTACTGCCCTGGATGTGAAGGACAGTGACTGATATATTTACTGAGATATTTACTGCCCTGGATGTGAAGGACAGTGACTGATATATTTCCTGAGATATTTACTGCCCTGGATGTGAAGGACAGTGACTGATATATTTGCTGAGATATCTACAGCCCTGGATGTGAAGGA
The DNA here is from genome assembly GCF_017639515.1 of Carcharodon carcharias. Lineage (NCBI taxonomy): Eukaryota > Metazoa > Chordata > Chondrichthyes > Lamniformes > Lamnidae > Carcharodon > Carcharodon carcharias. Next base: position 2,208,439 of record NC_054499.1, read on the forward strand.
CAGTGACTGATATATTTACTGAGATATTTACTGCCCTGGATGTGAAGGACAGTGACAGATATATTTACTGAGATATTTACGACCATGGATGTGAAGGACAGTGACTGATATATTTACTGAGATATTTACAGCCCTGGATGTGAAGAACAGTGACTGATATATTTACTGAGATATTTACTGCCCTGGATGTGAAGGACAGTGACTGATATATTTACTGAGATATTTACTGCCCTGGATGTGAAGGACAGTGACTGATTTATTTACTGAGATATTTACTGCCCTGGATGTGAAGGACAGTGACTGATACATTTACTGAGATATTTACTACCCTGGATGTGAAGGACAGTGACTGATATATTTACTGAGATATTTAATGCCCTGGATGTGAAGGACAGTGACTGATATATTTACTGAGATATTTACAGCCTTGGATGTGATGAACAGTGACTGATATATTTATTGTGTTATTTACTGCCCTGGATGTGAAGGACAGTAACTGATTTATTTACTGAGATATTTACTGTCCTGGATGTGAAGGACAGTGAATGAAATGTTTCCTGAGATTTTTACAAACCTGGATGTGAAGGACAGTGACTGATATATTTACTGAGATATTTACTGCCCTGGATGTGAAGGACAGTGAGCGATATATTTACTGAGATATTTACTGCCCTGGATGTGAAGGACAGTGACTGATATATTTACTGAGATATTTACTGCCCTGGATGTGAAGGACAGTGACAGATATATTTACTGAGATATATACTGCCCTGGATGTGAAGGACAGTGACTGATATATTTACTGACATATTTACTGATCTGGATGTGAAGGACAGTGACAAATATATTTACTGAGATATTTACTTCCCTGGATGTGAAGGATAGTGACTGATATATTAACTGAGATAATTACTGCCCAGGTTGAGAAGGAAAGTGACTGATATATTTACTGCGATATTTACTACCCTGGATATGAAGGACAGTGACTGATATATTTCCTGAGATGTTTACTTCCCTGGATGTGAAGGACAGTGACTGATATATTTACTGAGATATTTACTGCCCTGGATGTGAAGGACAGTGACTGATTTGTTTACTGTGATATTTAATGTCCTGGATGTGAAGGAAAGTGACTGATATATTTACTGAGATATTTACTGCCCTGCATATGAAGGACAGTGACTGATATATTTGCTGAGATATTTACTGCCCTGGATGTGAAGGACAGTGACTGATATATTTACTGAGATATTTACTACCCTGGATGTGAAGGACAGTGACTGATATATTTACTGAGATATTTACTGCCCTGGATGTGAAGGACACTGACTGATATATTTACTGAGATATTTACTACCCTGGATGTGAAGGACAGTGACTGATATATTTACTGAGATATCTACAGCCCTGGATGTGAAGGACAGTGACTGATATATTTACTGAGATATTTACTACCCTGGATGTGAAGGACAGTGACTGATATATTTACTGAGATATTTACTACCCTGGATGTGAAGGACAGTGACTGATCTATTTGCTGAGATATTTACTGCCCTGGATGTGAAGGACAGTGACTGATATATTTCCTGAGATATTTACTGCCCTGGATGTGAAGGACAGTGACTGATATATTTACTGAGATATTTACTGCCCTGGATGTGAAGGACAGTGACTGATATATTTACTGAGATATTTACTGCCCTGGATGTGAAGGACAGTGACTGATATATTTACTGAGATATTTACTACCCTGGATGTGAAGGACAGTGACTGATATATTTACTGAGATATTTACTGCCCTGGATGTGAAGGACAGTGACTGATATATTTACTGAGATATTTACTGCCCTGGATGTGAAGGACAGTGACTGATATATTTACTGAGATATTTACTGCCCTGGATGTGAAGGACAGTGACTGATATATTTACTGAGATATTTACTGCCCTGGATGTGAAGGACAGTGACTGATATATTTACTGAGATATTTACTGCCCTGGATGTGAAGGACAGTGACTGATATATTTACTGAGATATTTACTGCCCTGGATGTGAAGGACAGTGACTGATATATTTACTGAGATATTTACTGCCCTGGATGTGAAGGACAGTGACTGATATATTTACTGAGATATTTACTTCCCTGGATGTGAAGGACAGTGACTGATATATTTACTGAGATATTTACTGCCCTGGATGTGAAGGACAGTGACTGATATTTACTGAGATATTTACTGCCCTGGATGTGAAGGACAGTGACTGATATATTTACTGAGATATTTACTGCCCTGGATGTGAAGGACAGTGATTGATATATTTCCTGAGATATTTACAACCCTGGATGTGAAGGACAGTGACTGATATATTTACTGAGATATTTACAGCCCTGGATGTGAAGGACAGTGACTGATATATTTAATGAGATTTTTACTGCCCTGGATGTGAAGGACAGTGACTGATATATTTACTGAGATATTTACTGCCCTGGATGTGAAGGACAGTGACTGATATATTTACTGAGATATTTACTGCCCTGGATGTGAAGGACAGTGACTGATATATTTACTGAGATATTTACAGCCCTGGATGTGAAGGACAGTGACTGATATATTTACTGAGATATTTACTGCCCTGGATGTGAAGGACAGTGACTGATATATTTACTGAGATATTTACTGCCCTGGATGTGAAGGACAGTGACTGATATATTTACTGAGATATTTACTGCCCTGGATGTGAAGGACAGTGACTGATATATTTACTGAGATATTTAATGCCCTGGATGTGAAGGACAGTGACTGATATATTTACTGAGATATTTACTGCCCTGGATGTGAAGGACAGTGACTGATATATTTACTGAGATATTTACTGCCCTGGATGTGAAGGACAGTGACTGATATATTTACTGAGATATTTACTACCCTGGATGTGAAGGACAGTGACTGATATATTTAGTGAGATATTTACTGCCCTGGATGTGAAGGACAGTGACTGATATATTTACTGAGATATTTACAGCCTTGGATGTGAAGGACAGTGACTGATATATTTATTGCGATATTTACTGCCCTGGATGTGAAGGACAGTGACTGATATATTTCCTGAGATTTTTCCTGTCCTGGATGTGAAGGACAGTGTTTTATATATTTCCTGAGATTCTTACAAACCGGGATGTGAAGGACAGTGACTGATATATTTACTGAGATATTTACTGCCCTTGCTGTGAAGGACAGGGACTGAAATATTTCCTGAGATATTTTCTTCCCTGGATGTGAAGGACAGTGACTGATATATTTACTGAGATATTTACTGCCCTAGATGTGAAGGACAGTGACAGATATATTTACTGAGATATATACTGCCCTGGATGTGAAGGACAGTGACTGATATATTTACTGACATATTTACTGATCTGGATGTGAAGGACAGTGACAAATATATTTACTGAGATATTTACTACCCTGGATGTGAAGAATTGTGACTGATATATTAACTGAGATAATTACTGCCCAGGTTGAGAAGGAAAGTGACTGATATATTTACTGCGATATTTACTACCCTGGATGTGAAGGACAGTGACTGATATATTTCCTGAGATATTTACTTCCCTGGATGTGAAGGACAGTGACTGATATATTTACTGAGATATTTACTGCCCTGGATGTGAAGGACAGTGACTGATATATTTACTGTGATATTTACTGTCCTGGATGTGAAGGACAGTGACTGATATATTTGCTGAGATATTTACTGCCCTGGATGTGAAGGACAGTGACTGATATATTTGCTGAGATATTTACTGCCCTGGATGTGAAGGACAGTGACTGATATATTTACTGAGATTTTTACTGCCCTGGATGTGAAGGACAGTGACTGATATATTTACTGAGATATTTACAACCTGGATGTGAAGGACAGTGACTGATATATTTCCTGAGATATTTACTACCCTGAATGTGAGTGACAGTGACTGATATATTTACTGAGATATTTAGTGCCCTGGATGTGAAGGACAGTGACTTATATATTTACTGAGATATTTACTTCCCTGGATGTGAAGGACAGTGACTGATATATTTACTGAGATATTTACTGCCCTGGATGTGAAGGACAGTGACTGATATATTTACTGAGATATTTACTGGTAAGATGTGAAGGACAGTGACAGATATATTTACTGAGATATTTACTACCCTGAATGTGAAGGACAGTGACTGATATATTTACTGAGATATTTACTGCCCTGGATGTGAAGAACAGTGACTGATATATTTACTGAGATATTTACTGCCCTGGATGTGAAGGACAGTGACTGATATATTTACTGAGATATTTACTGCCCTGGATGTGAAGGACAGTGACTGATATATTTACTGAGATATTTAATGCCCTGGATGTGAAGGACAGTGACTGATATATTTACTGAGATATTTACTACCCTGGATGTGAAGGACAGTGACTGATATATTTACTGAGATATTTACTGTCCTGGATGTGAAGGACAGTGACTGATATATTTACTGAGATATTTACAGCCTTGGATGTGAAGAACAGTGACTGATATATTTACGGAGCTATTTACTGCCCTGGACGTGAAGGACAGTGACTGATATATTTCCTGAGATTTTTACTGTCCTGGATGTGAAGGACAGTGTTTGATATATTTCCTGAGATTCTTTCAAACCTGGATGTGAAGGACAGTGACTGATATATTTACTGAGATATCTACAGCCCTGGATGTGAAGGACAGTGAGCGATATATTTACTGAGATATTTACTGCCCTGGATGTGAAGGACAGTGACTGATATATTTACTGAGATATTTACTGCCCTGGATGTGAAGGACAGTGACAGATATATTTACTGAGATATATACTGCCCTGGATGTGAAGGACAGTGACTGATATATTTACTGACATATTTACTGATCTGGATGTGAAGGACAGTGACAAATATATTTACTGAGATATTTACTTCCCTGGATGTGAAGGATAGTGACTGATCTATTAACTGAGATAATTACTGCCCAGGTTGAGAAGGAAAGTGACTGATATATTTACTGCGATATTTACTACCCTGGATATGAAGGACAGTGACTGATACATTTCCTGAGATGTTTACTTCCCTGGATGTGAAGGACAGTGACTGATATATTTACTGAGATTTTTACTGCCCTGGATGTGAAGGACAGTGACTGATTTGTTTACTGTGATATTTAATGTCCTGGATGTGAAGGAAAGTGACTGATATATTTGCTGAGAAATTTACTGCCCTGCATATGAAGGAGTGTGACTGATATATTTGCTGAGATATTTACTGCCCTGGATGTGAAGGACAGTGACTGATATATTTACTGAGATATTTACTACCCTGGATGTGAAGGACAGTGACTGATTTATTTACTGAGATATTTACTGCCCTGGATGTGAAGGACACTGACTGATATATTTACTGAGATATTTACTACCCTGGATGTGAAGAACAGTGACTGATTTATTTACTGAGATATCTACAGCCCTGGATGTGAAGGACAGTGACTGATATATTTACTGAGATATTTACTACCCTGGATGTGAAGGACAGTGACTGATATATTTACTGAGATATTTACTACCCTGGATGTGAAGGACAGTGACTGATCTATTTGCTGAGATATTTACTGCCCTGGATGTGAAGGCCAGTGACTGATATATTTTTTGTGATATGTACTGTCCTAGATGTGAAGGATAGTTAATGACAGATGTAAAGAGATATTTACTGCCCTGGATGTGAAGGACCGTGCCTGATATATTCACTGAGATATTTACTGCCCTGGATGTGAAGGACAGTGACTGATATATTTATTGAGATATTTACTACCCTGGATGTGAAGGACAGTGACTGATATATTAACTGAAATATCTGCTGCCCTTGATGTGAAGGACAGTGACTGATATATTTACTGAGATACTTACTGCCCTGGATGTGAAGGACAGTGAAAGATATATTTACTGAGATATTTACTTCCCTGGATGTGAAGGACAGTGACTGATATATTTACTGAGATATTTACTGCCCTGGATGTGACGGACGGTGACTGATATTTTTACTGAGATATTTACTGCCCTGGATGTGAAGGACAGTGACTGATATATTTAGTGAGATATTTACTGTCCTGGATGTGAAGGACAGTGACTGATATATTTACTGAGATATTTACTGCCCTGGATGTGAAGGACAGTGACTGATATATTGAGTGAGATATTTACTTCCCGGGATGTGAAGGACAGTGACTGATATATTTACTGAGATATTTACTGCCCTGGATGTGAAGGTCAGTGACTGATATATTTACTGAGATATTTACTGCCCTGGATGTGAAGGACAGTGACTGATATATTTATTGTGATATTTACTGCCCTGGATGTGAAGGACAGTGACTGATATATTTACTGAGATATTTACATCCCTGGATGTGAAGGACAGTGACTGATTTACTTACTGTGATATTTACAACCCTGGATGTCAAGGACAGTGACTGATATATTTACTGAGATATTTACTGCCCTGGATGTGAAGGACAGTGACTGATATATTTCCTGAGATTTTTCCTAACCTGGTTGTGAAGGACAGTGACTGATATATTTCCTGAGATATTTACTGCCCTGGATGTGAAGGACAGTGACTGATATATTTACTGAGATATTTACTGGTAAGATGTGAAGGACAGTGACTTATATATTTCCTGAGATATTTACTGGCCTGGATGTGAAGGACAGTGACTGATATATTTGCTGAGATATCTACAGCCCTGGATGTGAAGGACATTGACTGATATATTTACTGAGATATTTACTGGTAAGATGTGAAGGACAGTGACAGATATATTTACTGAGATATTTACTAACATGGATGTGAAGGACAGAGACTGATATATTTACTGAGATATTTACAGCCTTGGATGTGAAGAACAGTGACTGATATATTTAATGAGATATTTAATGCCCTGGATGTGAAGGACAGTGACTGATATATTTACTGAGATATTTACTGCCCTGGATGTGAAGGACAGTGACTGATTTATTTACTGAGATATTTAATGCCCTGGATATGAAGGACAGTCACTGATACATTTACTGAGATATTTACTACCCTGGATGTGAAGGACAGTGACTGATATATTTACTGAGATATTTAATGTCGTGGATGTGAAGGGCAGTGACTGATATATTTACTGAGATATTTACAGCCTTGGATGTGATGAAAAGTGACTGATATATTTATTGCGATATTTACTGCCCTGGATGTGAAGGACAGTGACTGATATATTTCCTGAGATTTTTCCTGTCCTGGATGTGAAGGACAGTGTTTGATATATTTCCTGAGATTCTTTCAAACCTGGATGTGAAGGACAGTGACTGATATATTTACTGAGATATCTACAGCCCTGGATGTGAAGGACAGTGAGCGATATATTTACTGAGATATTTACTGCCCTGGATGTGAAGGACAGTGACTGATATATTTACTGAGATATTTACTGCCCTAGATGTGAAGGACAGTGACAGATATATTTACTGAGATATATACTGCCCTGGATGTGAAGGACAGTGACTGATATACTTACTGACATATTTACTGATCTGGATGTGAAGGACAGTGACAAATATATTTACTGAGATATTTACTTCCCTGGATGTGAAGGATAGTGACTGATCTATTAACTGAGATAATTACTGCCCAGGTTGAGAAGGAAAGTGACTGATATATTTACTGCGATATTTACTACCCTGGATGTGAAGGACAGTGACTGATACATTTCCTGAGATGTTTACTTCCCTGGATGTGATGGACAGTGACTGATATATTTACTGAGATTTTTACTGCCCTGGATGTGAAGGACAGTGACTGATTTGTTTACTGTGATATTTAATGTCCTGGATGTGAAGGAAAGTGACTGATATATTTGCTGAGAAATTTACTGCCCTGCATATGAAGGACTGTGACTGATATATTTGCTGAGATATTTACTGCCCTGGATGTGAAGGACAGTGACTGATATATTTACTGAGATTTTTACTGCCCTGGATGTGAAGGACATTGACTGATATATTTCCTGAGATTTTTCCTAACCTGGTTGTGAAGGACAGTGACTGATATATTTCCTGAGATATTTACTGCCCTGGATGTGAAGGACAGTGACTGATATATTTACTGAGATATTTACTGGTAAGATGTGAAGGACAGTGACTTATATATTTCCTGAGATATTTACTGGCCTGGATGTGAAGGACAGTGACTGATATATTTGCTGAGATATCTACAGCCCTGGATGTGAAGGACATTGACTGATATATTTACTGAGATATTTACTGGTAAGATGTGAAGGACAGTGACAGATATATTTACTGAGATATTTACTAACATGGATGTGAAGGACAGAGACTGATATATTTACTGAGATATTTACAGCCTTGGATGTGAAGAACAGTGACTGATATATTTAATGAGATATTTAATGCCCTGGATGTGAAGGACAGTGACTGATATATTTACTGAGATATTTACTGCCCTGGATGTGAAGGACAGTGACTGATTTATTTACTGAGATATTTAATGCCCTGGATGTGAAGGACAGTCACTGATACATTTACTGAGATATTTACTACCCTGGATGTGAAGGACAGTGACTGATATATTTACTGAGATATTTAATGTCGTGGATGTGAAGGGCAGTGACTGATATATTTACTGAGATATTTACAGCCTTGGATGTGATGAAAAGTGACTGATATATTTATTGCGATATTTACTGCCCTGGATGTGAAGGACAGTGACTGATATATTTCCTGAGATTTTTCCTGTCCTGGATGTGAAGGACAGTGTTTGATATATTTCCTGAGATTCTTTCAAACCTGGATGTGAAGGACAGTGACTGATATATTTACTGAGATATCTACAGCCCTGGATGTGAAGGACAGTGAGCGATATATTTACTGAGATATTTACTGCCCTGGATGTGAAGGACAGTGACTGATATATTTACTGAGATATTTACTGCCCTGGATGTGAAGGACAGTGACAGATATATTTACTGAGATATATACTGCCCTGGATGTGAAGGACAGTGACTGATATACTTACTGACATATTTACTGATCTGGATGTGAAGGACAGTGACAAATATATTTACTGAGATATTTACTTCCCTGGATGTGAAGGATAGTGACTGATCTATTAACTGAGATAATAACTGCCTAGGTTGAGAAGGAAAGTGACTGATATATTTACTGCGATATTTACTACCCTGGATGTGAAGGACAGTGACTGATACATTTCCTGAGATGTTTACTTCCCTGGATGTGATGGACAGTGACTGATATATTTACTGAGATTTTTACTGCCCTGGATGTGAAGGACAGTGACTGATTTGTTTACTGTGATATTTAATGTCCTGGATGTGAAGGAAAGTGACTGATATATTTGCTGAGAAATTTACTGCCCTGCATATGAAGGAGTGTGACTGATATATTTGCTGAGATATTTACTGCCCTGGATGTGAAGGACAGTGACTGATATATTTACTGAGATATTTACTACCCTGGATGTGAAGGACAGTGACTGATTTATTTACTGAGATATTTACTGCCCTGGATGTGAAGGACACTGACTGATATATTTACTGAGATATTTACTACCCTGGATGTGAAGAACAGTGACTGATTTATTTACTGAGATATCTACAGCCCTGGATGTGAAGGACAGTGACTGATATATTTACTGAGATATTTACTACCCTGGATGTGAAGGACAGTGACTGATATATTTACTGAGATATTTACTACCCTGGATGTGAAGGACAGTGACTGATCTATTTGCTGAGATATTTACTGCCCTGGATGTGAAGGCCAGTGACTGATATATTTTTTGTGATATGTACTGTCCTAGATGTGAAGGATAGTTAATGACAGATGTAAAGAGATATTTACTGCCCTGGATGTGAAGGACCGAGCCTGATATATTCACTGAGATATTTACTGCCCTGGATGTGAAGGACAGTGACTGATATATTTATTGAGATATTTACTACCCTGGATGTGAATGATAGTGACTGATATATTTTCTGAGATATTTAGTACCCTGGATGAGAAGGACAGTGATTGATTTATTTACTGAGATATTTACTACCCTGGATGTAAACGACAGTGACTGATATAATTACTGAGATATTTACTGCTCTGGATGTGAAGGACAGTGACTCATTTATTTACTGTGATATTTACTGCCCTGGATGTGACGGACAGTGACTCATTTATTTACTGTGATATTTACTGCTCTGGATGTGAAGGACAGTGGCTCATTTATTTACTGTGATATTTACTGCCCTGGATGTGAAGGACAGTGACTGATATATTTACTGAGATATTTACTGCCCTGGATGTGAAGGACACTGACTGATATATTTACTGAGATATTTACTACCCTGGATGTGAAGGACAGTGACTGATATATTTACTGAGATATTTACTACCCTGGATGTGAAGGACAGTGACTGATATATTTACTGAGGTATTTACTGCCCTGGATGTGAAGGACAGTGACTGATATATTTAATGAGATATTTACTGCCCTGGATGTGAAGGACAGTGACTGATATATTTACTGAGATATTTACTGCCCTGGATGTGAAGGACAGTGACTGATATATTTACTGAGATATTTACTGCCCTGGATGTGAAGGGCAGTGACTGATATATTTAATGAGATATTTACTGTCCTGGATGTGAAGGACAGTGACTGATATATTTACTGAGATATCTACAGCCCTGGATGTGAAGGACAGTGACTGATATATTTACTGAGATATCTAAAGCCCTGGATGTGAAGGAAAGTGACTGAAATATTTACTGAGCGATTTACTGCCCTGGATGTGAAGAACAGTGACTGATATATTTACTGAGATATTTACTGCCCTGGATGTGAAGGACAGTGACTGAAATATTTACTGAGGTATTCACTGTCCTGGATGTGAAGGACAGTGACTGATATATTTACTGAGATATCTACAGCCCTGGATGTGAAGGACAGTGACTGATATATTTACTGAGGTATTTACTGCCCTGGATGTGAAGGACAGTGACTGAAATATTTACTGAGGTATTTACTGCCCTGGATGTGAAGGACAGTGACTGAAATATTTACTGAGATATTTACTACCCTGGATGTGAAGGAAAGTGTCTGATATATTTACTGAGATATTTACTGCCCTGGATGTGAGGAAATTGACTTATATATTTACTGAGATATTTACTGCCCTGCACATGAAGGACAGTGACTGATATATTTGCTGATATATTTACTGCCCTGGATGTGAATTACAGTGATTGATATATTTACTGAGATATTTACTGCCCTGGATGTGAAGGACAGTGACTGATATATTTACTGAGATATTTACTGCCCTGGATGTGAAGGACAGTGACTGATATATTTACTGAGATATTTACTGCCCTGGATGTGAAGGACAGTGACTGATATATTTAATGAGATATTTACTGTCCTGGATGTGAAGGACAGTGACTGATATATTTGCTGAGATATCTACAGCCCTGGATGTGAAGGACATTGACTGATATATTTACTGAGATATTTACTGGTAAGATGTGAAGGACAGTGACAGATATATTTACAGAAATATTTACTACCATGGATGTGAAGGACATTGTCTGATATATTTACTGAGATATTTACAGCCCTGGATGTGAAGAACAGTGACTGATATATTTAATGAGATATTTAATGCCCTGGATGTGAAGGACAGTGACTGATATATTTACTGAGATATTTACTGCCCTGGATGTGAAGGACAGTGACTGATTTATTTACTGAGATATTTAATGCCCTGGATGTGAAGGACAGTCACTGATACATTTACTGAGATATTTACTACCCTGGATGTGAAGGACAGTGACTGATATATTTACTGAGATATTTAATGTCGTGGATGTGAAGGGCAGTGACTGATATATTTACTGAGATATTTACAGCCTTGGATGTGATGAAAAGTGACTGATATATTTATTGCGATATTTACTGCCCTGGATGTGAAGGACAGTGACTGATATATTTCCTGAGATTTTTCCTGTCCTGGATGTGAAGGACAGTGTTTGATATATTTCCTGATATTCTTTCAAACCTGGATGTGAAGGACAGTGACTGATATATTTACTGAGATATCTACAGCCCTGGATGTGAAGGACAGTGAGCGATATATTTACTGAGATATTTACTGCCCTGGATGTGAAGGACAGTGACTGATGTATTTACTGAGATATTTACTGCCCTGGATGTGAAGGACAGTGACAGATATATTTACTGAGATATATACTGCCCTGGATGTGAAGGACAGTGACTGATATACTTACTGACATATTTACTGATCTGGATGTGAAGGACAGTGACAAATATATTTACTGAGATATTTACTTCCCTGGATGTGAAGGATAGTGACTGATCTATTAACTGAGATAATAACTGCCCAGGTTGAGAAGGAAAGTGACTGATATATTTACTGCGATATTTACTACCCTGGATGTGAAGGACAGTGACTGATATATTTCCGAGATGTTTACTTCCCTGGATGTGAAGGACAGTGACTGATATATTTACTGAGATATTTACTGCCCTGGATGTAATGGACAGTGACTGATTTGTTTACTGAGATATTTACTGTCCTGGATGTGAAGGAAATTGACTGATATATTTACTGAGAAATTTACTGCCCTGCATATGAAGGACAGTGACTGATATATTTGCTGAGATATTTACTGCCCTGGATGTGAAGGACAGTGACTGATATATTTACTGAGATATTTACTACCCTGGATGTGAAGGACAGTGACTGATATATTTACTGAGATATTTACTGCCCTGGATGTGAAGGACAGTGACTGATATATTTACTGAGATATTTACTACCCTGGATGTGAAGACAGTGACTGATTTATTTACTGAGATATCTACAGCCCTGGATGTGAAGGACAGTGACTGATATATTTACTGAGATATTTACTACCCTGGATGTGAAGGACAGTGACTGATATATTTACTGAGATATTTACTGCCCTGGATGTGAAGGACAGTGACTGATATATTTACTGAGATATTTACTGCCCTGGATGTGAAGGACAGTGACTGATATATTTACTGAGATATTTACTGCCCTGGATGTGAAGGACAGTGACTGATATATTTACTGAGATATTTACTGCCCTGGATGTGAAGGACAGTGACTGATATATTTACTGAGATATTTACTGCCCTGGATGTGAAGGACAGTGACTGATATATTTACTGAGATATTTACGTCCCTGGATGTGAAGGACAGTGACTGATATATTTACTGAGATATTTACAGCCCTGGATGTGAAGGACAGTGACTGATATATTTACTGAGATATTTACTGCCCTGGATGTGAAGGACAGTGACTGATATATTTACTGAGATATTTACTGCCCTGGATGTGAAGGACAGTGACTGATATATTTACTGAGATATTTACTGCCCTGGATGTGAAGGACAGTGACTGATATATTTACTGAGATATCTACAGCCCTGGATGTGAAGGACAGTGAGCGATATATTTACTGAGATATTTACTGCCCTGGATGTGAAGGACAGTGACTGATATATTTACTGAGATATTTACTGATCTGGATGTGAAGGACAGTGACAGATATATTTACTGAGATATATACTGCCCTGGATGTGAAGGACAGTGACTGATATATTTACTGACATATTCACTGACCTGGAAGCGAAGGACAGTGAAAGATATATTTACTGAGATATTTACTTCCCTGGATGTGAAGGACAGTGACTGATATATTTACTGAGATATTTACTGCCCAGGTTGAGAAGGAAAGTGACTGATATATTTACTGCGATATTTACTACCCTGGATATGAAGGACAGTGACTGATACATTTCCTGAGATGTTTACTTCCCTGGATGTGAAGGACAGTGACTGATATATTTACTGAGATTTTTACTGCCCTGGATGTGAAGGACAGTGACTGATTTGTTTACTGTGATATTTAATGTCCTGGATGTGAAGGAAAGTGACTGATATATTTGCTGAGAAATTTACTGCCCTGCATATGAAGGACTGTGACTGATGTATTTGCTGAGATATTTACTGCCCTGGATGTGAAGGACAGTGACTGATATATTTACTGAGATATTTACTACCCTGGATGTGAAGGACAGTGACTGATTTATTTACTGAGATATTTACTGCCCTGGATGTGAAGGGCACTGACTGATATATTTACTGAGATATTTACTACCCTGGATGTGAAGAACAGTGACTGATATATTTACTGAGATATTTACTGGTAAGATGTGAAGGACAGTGACTTATATATTTCCTGAGATATTTACTGGCCTGGATGTGAAGGACAGTGACTGATATATTTGCTGAGATATCTACAGCCCTGGATGTGAAGGACATTGACTGATATATTTACTGAGATATTTACTGGTAAGATGTGAAGGACAGTGACAGATATATTTACAGAAATATTTACTACCATGGATGTGACGGACATTGTCTGATATATTTACTGAGATATCTACAGCCTTGAATGTGAATGACAGTGACTGAAATATTTAATGAGATATTTACTGGCCCGGATGTGAAGGAAAGTGACAGATATATTTACTGAGATATTTAAATACCCTGGATGTGAAGGACAGTGACTGATATATTTACTGAGATATTTACTGCCCTGGATATGAAGGACAGTCACTGATACATTTACTGAGATATTTACTACCCTGGATGTGAAGGACAGTGACTGATATATTTACTGAGATATTTAATGTCGTGGATGTGAAGGACAGTGACTGATATATTTACTGAGATATTTACAGCCTTGGATGTGATGAACAGTGACTGATATATTTATTGCGATATTTACTGCCCTGGATGTGAAGGACAGTGACTGATATATTTCCTGAGATTTTTCCTGTCCTGGATGTGAAGGACAGTGTTTGATATATTTCCTGAGATTCTTACAAACCTGGATGTGAAGGACAGTGACTGATATATTTACTGAGATATTTACTGCCCTGGATGTGAAGGACAGTGACTGATATATTTACTGAGATATTTACTGCCCTGGATGTGAAGGACAGTGACTGATATATTTACTGAGATATTTACTGCCCTGGATGTGAAGGACAGTGACTGATATATTTACTGAGATATTTACTGACCTGGATGTGAAGGACAGTGACTGATATATTTACTGAGATATTTACTGCCCTGGATGTGAAGGACAGTGACTGATATATTTACTGAGATATTTACTGCCCTGGATGTGAAGGACAGTGACTGATATATTTACTGAGATATTTACTACCCTGGATGTGAAGGACAGTGACTGATATATTTCCTGAGATATTTACTTCCCTGGATGTGAAGGACAGTGACTGATATATTTACTGAGATATTTACTGCCCTGGATGTGAAGGACAGTGACTGATATATTTACTGAGATATTTACTGTCCTGGATGTGAAGGAAAGTGACTGATATATTTACTGAGAAATTTACTGCCCTGCATATGAAGGAGTGTGACTGATATATTTGCTGAGATATTTACTGCCCTGGATGTGAAGGACAGTGACTGATATATTTACTGAGATATTTACTACCCTGGATGTGAAGGACAGTGACTGATTTATTTACTGAGATATTTACTGCCCTGGATGTGAAGGACACTGACTGATATATTTACTGAGATATTTACTACCCTGGATGTGAAGAACAGTGACTGATTTATTTACTGAGATATCTACAGCCCTGGATGTGAAGGACAGTGACTGATATATTTACTGAGATATTTACTGCCCTGGATGTGAAGGACAGTGACTGATATATTTACTGAGATATTTACTACCCTGGATGTGAAGGACAGTGACTGATCTATTTGCTGAGATATTTACTGCCCTGGATGTGAAGGCCAGTGACTGATATATTTTTGTGATATGTACTGCCCTTGATGTGAAGGACAGTGACTGATATATTTACAGAGATATTTACTGCCCTGGATGTGAAGGACAGTGACTGATATATTTACTGAGATATTTACTGCCCTGGATGTGAAGGACAGTGACTGATATATTTACTGAGATGTTTACTACCCTGGATGTGAAGGACAGTGACTGATATATTTACTGAAATATCTGCTGCCCTTGATGTGAAGGACAGTGACTGATATATTTACTGAGATACTTACTGCCCTGGATGTGAAGGACAGTGAAAGATATATTTACTGAGATATTTACTTCCCTGGATGTGAAGGACAGTGACTGATATATTTACTGAGATATTTACTGCCCTGGATGTGAAGGACGGTGACTGATATATTTACTGAGATATTTACTGCCCTGGATGTGAAGGACAGTGACTGATATATTTAGTGAGATATTTACTGTCCTGGATGTGAAGGACAGTGACTGATATATTTACTGAGATATTTACTGCCCTGGATGTGAAGGACAGTGACTGATATATTGAGTGAGATATTTACTTCCCGGGATGTGAAGGACAGTGACTGATATATTTACTGAGATATTTACTGCCCTGGATGTGAAGGTCAGTGACTGATATATTTACTGAGATATTTACTGCCCTGGATGTGAAGGACAGTGACTGATATATTTATTGTGATATTTACTGCCCTGGATGTGAAGGACAGTGACTGATATATTTACTGAGATATTTACATCCCTGGATGTGAAGGACAGTGACTGATTTACTTACTGTGATATTTACAACCCTGGATGTCAAGGACAGTGACTGATATATTTACTGAGATATTTACTGCCCTGGATGTGAAGGACAGTGACTGATATATTTCCTGAGATATTTACTGCCCTGGATGTGAAGGACAGTGACTGATATATTTAGTGAGATATTTACTGTCCTGGATGTGAAGGACAGTGACTGATATATTTACTGAGATATTTACTGCCCTGGATGTGAGGACAGTGACTGATATATTGAGTGAGATATTTACTTCCCTGGATGTGAAGGACAGTGACTGATATATTTACTGAGATATTTACTGCCCTGGATGTGAAGGACAGTGACTGATATATTTACTGAGATATTTACTGCCCTGGATGTGAAGGACAGTGACTGATATATTTACTGTGATATTTACTGCCCTGGATGTGAAGGACAGTGACTGATATATTTACTGAGATATTTACATCCCTGGATGTGAAGGACAGTGACTGATTTACTTACTTAGATATTTACAGCACTAGATGTGAAGGACAGTGACTTATTTATGTACTGAGATATTTACTGCCCTGGATGTGAAGGATGATGACTGATATATTTACTGAGATATTTACTACCCTGGATGTGAAGGACAGTGACTGATATATTTACTGAGATATTCACTGCCTGGATGTGAAGGACAGTGACTGATATATTTACTGAGATATTTACTGCCTTGGATGTGAAGGACAGTGACTGATATATTTACTGAGATATTTACAGCCTTGGATGTGAAGAACAGTGACTGATATATTTATTGTGATATTTAATGCCCTGGATGTGAAGGACAGTGACTGATATATTTACTGAGATATTTACTGCCCTGGATGTGAAGGACAGTGACTGATTTATTTACTGAGATATATACTGCCCTGGATGTGAAGGACAGTCACTGATACATTTACTGAGATATTTACTACCCTGGATGTGAAGGACAGTGACTGATATATTTACTGAGATATTTAATGTCGTGGATGCGAAGGGCAGTGACTGATATATTTACTGAGATATTTACAGCCTTGGATGTGATGAAAAGTGACTGATATATTTATTGCGATATTTACTGCCCTGGATGTGAAGGACAGTGACTGATATATTTCCTGAGATTTTTACTGTCCTGGATGTGAAGGACAGTGTTTGATATATTTCCTGAGATTCTTACAAACCTGGATGTGAAGGACAGTGACTGATATATTTACTGAGATATCTACAGCCCTGGATGTGAAGGACAGTGACTGATATATTTACTGAGATATTTACTGCCCTGGATGTGAAGGACAGTGACTGATATATTTACTGAGATATTTACTGCCCTGGATGTGAAGGACAGTGACTGATATATTTACTGAGATATTTACTGCCCTGGATGTGAAGGACAGTGACTGATATATTTACTGAGATATTTACTGCCCTGGATGTGAAGGACAGTGACTGATATATTTACTGAGATATTTACTTCCCTGGATGTGAAGGACAGTGACTGATATATTTACTGAGATATTTACTGCCCTGGATGTGAAGGACAGTGACTGATATATTTACTGAGATATTTACTGCCCTGGATGTGAAGGACAGTGACTGATATATTTCCTGAGATATTTACTTCCCTGGATGTGAAGGACAGTGACTGATATATTTACTGAGATATTTACTGCCCTGGATGTGAAGGACAGTGACTGATATATTTACTGAGATATTTACTGCCCTGGATGTGAAGGACAGTGACTGATATATTTACTGAGAAATTTACTGCCCTGCATATGAAGGACTGTGACTGATATATTTGCTGAGATATTTACTGCCCTGGATGTGAAGGACAGTGACTGATATATTTACTGTGATTTTACTGTCCTGGATATGAAGGACATTGACTGATATATTTCCTGATATATTTACTACCCTGGATGTGAAGGTCAGTGACCGATATATTTCCTGAGATATTTACTGCCCTGTTTGTGAATGACAGTGACTGATATATTTACTGAGATATCTACTGGTAAGATGTGAAGGACAGTGACCGATATATTTCCTGAGATATTTACTGCCCTGGATGTGAATGACAGTGACTGATATATTTACTGAGATATCTACAGCCCTGGATGTGAAGGACAGTGACTGATATATTTACTGAGATATTTACTGGTAAGATGTGAAGGACAGTGACAGATATATTTACAGAAATATTTACTACCATGGATGTGAAGGACAGTGACTGATATATTTACTGAGATATTTACAGCCTTGGATGTGAAGAACAGTGACTGATATATTTAATGAGATATTTACTGCACTGGATGTGAAGGACAGTGACTGATATATTTACTGAGATATTTACTGCCCTGGATGTGAAGGACAGTGACTGATTTATTTACTGAGATATTTACTGCCCTGGATGAGAAGGACAGTCACTGATACATTTACTGAGATATTTACTATCCTGGATGTGAAGGACAGTGACTGATATATTTACTGAGATATTTAATGTCCTGGATGTGAAGGACAGTGACTGATATATTTACTGAGATATTTACAGCCTTGGATGTGATGAAAAGTGACTGATATATTTATTGCGATATTTACTGCCCTGGATGTGAAGGACAGTGACTGATATATTTCCTGAGATTTTTCCTGTCCTGGATGTGAAGGACAGTGTTTGATATATTTCCTGAGATTCTTACAAACCTGGATGTGAAGGACAGTGACTGATATATTTACTGAGATATCTACTGCCCTGGATGTGAAGGACAGTGACTGATATATTTACTGAGATATTTACTGCCCTGGATGTGAAGGACAGTGACTGATATATTTACTGAGATATTTACTGCCCTGGATGTGAAGGACAGTGACTGATATATTTACTGAGATATTTACTGCCCTGGATGTGAAGGACAGTGACTGATATATTTACTGAGATATTTACTGCCCTGGATGTGAAGGACAGTGACTGATATATTTACTGAGATATTTACTGCCCTGGATGTGAAGGACAGTGACTGATATATTACTGAGATATTTACTGCCCTGGATGTGAAGGACAGTGACTGATATATTTACTGAGATATTTACTACCCTGGATGTGAAGGACAGTGACTGATATATTTCCTGAGATATTTACTTCCCTGGATGTGAAGGACAGTGACTGATATATTTACTGAGATTTTTACTGCCCTGGATGTGAAGGACAGTGACTGATATATTTACTGAGATATTTACTGCCCTGGATGTGAAGGAAAGTGACTGATATATTTATTGTGATATTTACTGGCCTGCATGTGAACGACAGTGACTGATATATTTACTGAGATATTTACTGCCCTGGATGTGAAGGACAGTGACTGATATAGTTACTGAGATATTTACTACCCTGGATGTGAAGGACAGTGACTGATTTATTTACTGTGTAATTTACTGCCCTGGATGTGAAGGACACTGACTGATATATTTACTGAGATATTTACTACCCTGGATGTGAAGAACAGTGACTGATTTATTTACTGAGATATCTACAGCCCTGGATGTGAAGGACAGTGACTGATATATTTACTGAGATATTTACTACCCTGGATGTGAAGGACAGTGACTGATATATTTACTGAGATATTTACTGCCCTGGATGTGAAGGCCAGTGACTGATATATTTTTTGTGATATGTACTGTCCTGGATGTGAAGGATAGTGACTGACAGATGTAAAGAGATATTTACTGCCCTGGATGTGAAGGACCGTGCCCGATATATTTACTGAGATATTTACTGCCCTGGATGTGAAGGACAGTGACTGATATATTTACTGAGATATTTACTGCCCTGGATGTGAAGGACAGTGACTGATATATTTACTGAGATATTTACTACCCTGGATGTGAAGGACAGTGACTGATATATTTACTGAGATATTTACTGCCCTGGATGTGAAGGACAGTGACTGATATAATTACTGAGATATTTACTGCCCTGGATGTGAAGGACAGTGACTGATATATTTACTGAGATATTTACTGCCCTGGATGTGAAGGACAGTGACTGATATATTTACTGAGATATTTACTGCCCTGGATGTGAAGGACAGTGACTGATATATTTACTGAGATATTTACTGCCCTGGATGTGAAGGACAGTGACTGATATATTTACTGAGATATTTACTGCCCTGGATGTGAAGGACAGTGACTGATATATTTACTGAGATATTTACTACCCTGGATGTGAAGGACAGTGACTGATATATTTACTGAGATATTTACTACCCTGGATGTGAAGGACAGTGACTGATATATTTACTGAGATATTTACTGCCCTGGATGTGAAGGACAGTGACTGATATATTTACTGAGATATTTACTGCCCTGGATGTGAAGGACAGTGACTGATATATTTACTGAGATATTTACTGCCCTGGATGTGAAGGACAGTGACTGATATATTTACTGAGATATTTACTGCCCTGGATGTGAAGGACAGTGACTGATATATTTAATGAGATATTTACTGTCCTGGATGTGAAGGACAGTGACTGATATATTTACTGAGATATCTACAGCCCTGGATGTGAAGGACAGTGACTGATATATTTACTGAGATATCTAAAGCCCTGGATGTGAAGGACAGTGACTGAAATATTTACTGAGCGATTTACTGCCCTGGATGTGAAGACATTGACTGATATATTTACAGAGATATTTACTGCCCTGGATGTGAAGGACAGTGACTGAAATATTTACTGAGATATTTACTGTCCTGGATGTGAAGGACAGTGACTGATATATTTACTGAGATATCTACAGCCCTGGATGTGAAGGACAGTGACTGATATATTTACTGAGATATTTACTGCCCTGGATGTGAAGGACAGTGACTGATATATTTACTGAGATATTTACTGCCCTGGATGTGAAGGACAGTGACTGATATATTTACTGAGATATTTACTGCCCTGGATGTGAAGGACAGTGACTGATATATTTACTGAGATATTTACTGCCCTGGATGTGAAGGACAGTGACTGATATATTTACTGAGATATTTACTGCCCTGGATGTGAAGGACAGTGACTGATATATTTACTGAGATATTTACTGCCCTGGATGTGAAGGACAGTGACTGATATATTTACTGAGATATTTACTGCCCTGGATGTGAAGGACAGTGACTGATATATTTACTGAGATATTTACTGCCCTGGATGTGAAGGACAGTGACTGATATATTTACTGAGATATTTACTGCCCTGGATGTGAAGGACAGTGACTGATATATTTACTGAGATATTTACTGTCCTGGATGTGAAGGACAGTGACTGATATATTTACTGAGATATTTAATGTCCTGGATGTGAAGGACAGTGACTGATATATTTACTGAGATATTTACTGCCCTGGATGTGAAGGACAGTGACTGATATATTTACTGAGATATTTACTGCCCTGGATGTGAAGGACAGTGACTGATATATTTCCTGAGATTTTTACTGTCCTGGATGTGAAGGACAGTGACTGATATATTTACTGAGATTCTTACAATCCTTGATGTGAAGGACAGTGACTGATATATTTACTGAGATATTTACTGCCCTGGATGTGAAGGACAGTGAGCTGATATATTTACTGACATATTTACTGCCCTGGATGTGAAGGACAGTGACTGATATATTTACTGACATATTTACTGCCCTGGATGTGAAGGACAGTGACAGATATATTTACTGAGATATTTACTGCCCTGGATGTGAAGGACAGTGACTGATATATTTACTGAGATATTTACTGCCCTGGATGTGAAGGACAGTGACTGATATATTTACTGAGATATTTACTTCCCTGGATGTGAAGGACAGTGACTGATATATTTACTGAGATATTTACTGCCCTGGATGTGAAGGACAGTGACTGATATATTTACTGAGATATTTACTTCCCTGGATGTGAAGGACAGTGACTGATATATTTACTGAGATATTTACTGCCCTGGATGTGAAGGACAGTGACTGATATATTTACTGAGATATTTACTGCCCTGGATGTGAAGGACAGTGACTGATATATTTACTGAGATATTTAATGTCCTGGATGTGAAGGACAGTGACTGATATATTTACTGAGATATTTACTGCCCTGGATGTGAAGGACAGTGACTGATATATTTACTGAGATATTTACTGCCCTGGATGTGAAGGACAGTGACTGATATATTTACTGAGATATTTACTACCCTGGATGTGAAGGACAGTGACTGATATATTTACTGAGATATTTACTGCCCTGGATGTGAAGGACAGTGACTGATATATTTACTGAGATATTTACTACCCTGGATGTGAAGGACAGTGACTGATTTATTTACTGAGATATTACAGCCCTGGATGTGAAGGACAGTGACTGATATATTTACTGAGATATTTACTACCCTGGATGTGAAGGACAGTGACTGATATATTTACTGAGATATATACTGCCCTGGATGTGAAGGACAGTGACTGATCTATTTACTGAGATATTTACTGCCCTGGATGTGAAGGACAGTGACTGATATATTTACTGAGATATTTACTGCCCTGGATGTGAAGGACAGTGACTGATTTATTGACTTAGATATTTACTGCCCTGGATTTGAAGGACAGTGACTGATATATTATTAAGATATTTAGTTCCCTGTATGTGAAGTACAGTAACTGATATATTTACGGAGATATTTACTGCCCTGGATGTGAAGGACAGTGACTGATATATTTACTGAGATATTTACTACCCTGGATGTGAAGGACAGTGACTGATATATTTACTGAGATATTTACTACCCTGGATGTGAAGGACAGTGACTGATATATTTACTGAGATATTTACTGCTCTGGATGTGAAGGACAGTGACTGATATATTTACTGTGATATTTACTGCCCTGGATGTGAAGGACAGTGACTGATATATTTACTGAGATATTTACTGCCCTGGATGTGAAGGACAGTGACTGATATATTTACTGAGATATTTACTGCCCTGGATGTGAAGGACAGTGACTGATATATTTACTGAGATATTTACTGCCCTGGATGTGAAGGACAGTGACTGATATATTTACTGAGATATTTACTGCCCTGGATGTGAGGGAAAGTGACTGATATATTTACTGAGATATTTACTTCCCTGGATGTGAAGGACAGTGACTGATATATTTCTTGTGATTTTTACTAACCTGGATGTGAAGGACAGTGACTGATATATTTACTGAGATATTTACTACCCTGGATGTGAAGGACAGTGACTGATATATTTACTGAGATATTTACTGCCCTGGATGTGAAGGACAGTGACTGATATATTTACTGAGATATTTACTACCCTGGATGTGAAGGACAGTGACTGATATATTTACTGAGATATTTACTACCCTGGATGTGAAGGACAGTGACTGATATATTTACTGAGATATTTACTGCCCTGGATGTGAAGGACAGTGACTGATATATTTACTGAGATATTTACTGCCCTGGATGTGAAGGACAGTGACTGATATATTTACTGAGATATTTACTGCCCTGGATGTGAAGGACAGTGACTGATATATTTACTGAGATATTTACTGCCCTGGATGTGAAGGACAGTGACTGATATATTTAATGAGATATTTACTGTCCTGGATGTGAAGGACAGTGACTGATATATTTACTGAGATATCTACAGCCCTGGATGTGAAGGACAGTGACTGATATATTTACTGAGATATC
This sequence comes from Carcharodon carcharias, assembly GCF_017639515.1. Classification (NCBI taxonomy): domain Eukaryota; kingdom Metazoa; phylum Chordata; class Chondrichthyes; order Lamniformes; family Lamnidae; genus Carcharodon; species Carcharodon carcharias. The sequence continues at coordinate 2,232,994 of NC_054499.1, forward strand.
TAAAGCCCTGGATGTGAAGGAAAGTGACTGAAATATTTACTGAGCGATTTACTTCCCTGGATGTGAAGAACAGTGACTGATATATTTACTGAGATATTTACTGCCCTGGATGTGAAGGACAGTGACTGAAATATTTACTGAGGTATTCACTGTCCTGGATGTGAAGGACAGTGACTGATATATTTACTGAGATATCTACAGCCCTGGATGTGAAGGACAGTGACTGATATATTTACTGAGGTATTTACTGCCCTGGATGTGAAGGACAGTGACTGAAATATTTACTGAGGTATTTACTGCCCTGGATGTGAAGGACAGTGACTGAAATATTTACTGAGGTATTTACTACCCTGGATGTGAAGGAAAGTGTCTGATATATTTACTGAGATATTTACTGCCCTGGATGTGAGGAAATTGACTTATATATTTACTGAGATATTTACTGCCCTGCACATGAAGGACAGTGACTGATATATTTGCTGATATATTTACTGCCCTGGATGTGAAGGACAGTGACTGATATATTTACTGAGATATTTACTGCCCTGGATGTGAAGGACAGTGACTGATATATTTACTGAGATATTTACTGCCCTGGATGTGAAGGACAGTGACTGATATATTTACTGAGATATTTACTGCCCTTGATTTGAAGGACAGTGACTGATATATTTACTGAGATATTTAATGCCCTGGATGTGAAGAACTGTGACTGATATATTTACTGAGATATCTACAGCCCTGGATGTGAAGGACAGTGACTGATATATTTACTGAGATATTTACAGCCCTGGATGTGAAGGACAGTGACTGATATATTTACTGAGATATTTACTGCCCTGGATGTGAAGGACAGTGACTGAAATATTTACTGAGATATTTAATGGCCCGGGTGTGAAGGACAGTGACTGAAATATTTACTGAGATATTTACTACCCTGGATGTGAAGGACAGTGACTGATATATTTACTGATATATTTACTGCCCTGGATGTGAAGGACAGTGACTGGTATATTTACTGAGATATTTACTGCCCTGGATGTGAAGGACAGTGACTGATATATTTACTGAGATATTTACAGCCTTGGATGTGATGAACAGTGACTGATATATTTATTGTGATATTTACTGCCCTGGATGTGAAGGACTGTAACTGATATATTTACTGAGATATTTACTGTCCTGGATGTGAAGGACAGTGACTGATATATTTACTGAGATATTTACTGCCCTGGATGTGAAGGACAGGGACTGATATATTTACTGAGATATTTACTACCCTGGATGTGAAGGACAGTGACTGATATAATTACTGAGATATTTACTGCCCTGGATGTGAAGGACAGTGACTGATATATTTACTGAGATATTTACTGCCCTGGATGTGAAGGACAGTGACTGATATATTTACTGAGATATTTACTGCCCTGGATGTGAAGGACAGTGACTGATATATTTACTGTGATATCTACAGCCCTGGATGTGAAGGACAGTGACTGATATATTTACAGTGATTATTACTGCCCTGGATGTGAAGGACAGTGACTGATATATTTACTGAGATATTTACTGCCCTGGATGTGAAGGACAGTGACTGATATATTTACTGAGATATTTACTGCCCTGGATGTGAAGGACAGTGACTGATATATTTACTGAGATATTTACTGCCCTGGATGTGAAGGACAGTGACTGATATATTTACTGAGATATTTACTGCCCTGGATGTGAAGGACAGTGACTGATATATTTACTGAGATATTTACTGCCCTGGATGTGAAGGACAGTGACTGATATATTTACTGAGATATTTACTGACCCTGGATGTGAAGGACAGTGACTGATATATTTACTGAGATATTTACTGCCCTGGATGTGAAGGACAGTGACTGATATATTTACTGAGATATTTACTGCCCTGGATGTGAAGGACAGTGACTGATATATTTACTGAGATATTACTGCCCTGGATGTGAAGGACAGTGACTGATATATTTACTGAGATATTTACTGCCCTGGATGTGAAGGACAGTGACTGATATATTTACTGAGATATTTACTACCCTGGATGTGAAGGACAGTGACTGATATATTTACTGTGATATTCACTGCCTGGATGTGAAGGACAGTGACTGATATATTTACTGTGATATTCACTGCCTGGATGTGAAGGACAGTGACTGATATATTTACTGAGAAATTTACTGCCCAATGATGTGAAGGACAGTGACTGATATATTTACTGAGATATTTACTGCCCTGGATGTGAAGGACAGTGACTGATATATTTACTGAGATATTTACTGCCCTGGATGTGAAGGACAGTGACTGATATATTTACTGAGATATTTACTGCCCTGGATGTGAAGGACAGTGACTGATATATTTACTGAGATATTTACTGCCCTGGATGTGAAGGACAGTGACTGATATATTTACTGAGATATTTACTGCCCTGGATGTGAAGGACAGTGACTGATATATTTACTGAGATATTTACTGCCCTGGATGTGAAGGACAGTGACTGATATATTTACTGAGATATTTACTGCCCTGGATGTGAAGGACAGTGACTGATATATTTACTGAGATATTTACTGCCCTGGATGTGAAGGACAGTGACTGATATATTTACTGAGATATTTACTGCCCTGGATGTGAAGGACAGTGACTGATATATTTACTGAGATATTTACTGCCCTGGATGTGAAGGACAGTGACTGATATATTTACTGAGATATTTACTGCCCTGGATGTGAAGGACAGTGACTGATATATTTACTGAGATATTTACTGCCCTGGATGTGAAGGACAGTGACTGATATATTTACTGAGATATTTACTGACCTGGATGTGAAGGACAGTGACTGATATATTTACTGAGATATTTACTAGCCTGGATGTGAAGGACAGTGACTGATATATTTACTGAGATATTTACTGCCCTGGATGTGAAGGACAGTGACTGATATATTTACTGAGATATTTATTGTCCTGGATGTGAAGGACAGTGACTGACAGATTTAAAGAAATATTTACTGCCTGGATGTGAAGGACAGTGACTGATATATTTACTGAGATATTTACTGCCCTGGATGTGAAGGACAGTGACTGATATATTTACTGAGATATTTACTGCCCTGGATGTGAAGGACTCTGACTGATATATTTACTGAGATATTTACTGCCCATGATGTGAAGGACAGTCACTGATATATTTATTGAGATATTTACTGTCTTGGATGTGAAGGACAGTGACTGATATATTTACTGAAATATTTACTGCCCTGGATGTGAAGGACCGTGACTGATATATTTACTGAGATATTTACTGCCCTGGATGTGAAGGACCGTGACTGATATATTTACTGTGATCTCTACAGACCTGGATGTGAAGGACAGTGATTGATATATTTACTGTGATATCTACAGCCCTGGATGTGAAGGACAGTGATTGATATATTTCCTGAGATATTTACAACCCTGGATGTGAAGGACAGTCACTGATATATTTCCTGAGATATTTACTTCCCTGGATGTGAAGGACAGTGACTGATATATTTACTGAGATATTTACTACCCTGGATGTGAAGGACAGTGACTGATATATTTACTGAGATATTTACTGCCCTGGATGTGAAGGACAGTGACTGATATATTACTGAGATATTTACTGCCCTGGATGTGAAGGACAGTGACTGATATATTTACTGAGATATTTACTGCCCTGGATGTGAAGGACAGTGACTGATATATTTACTGTGATATTTACTGCCCTGGATGTGAAGGACAGTGACTGATATATTTACTGAGATATTTACTGCCCTGGATGTGAAGGACAGTGACTGATATATTTACTGAGATATTAACTGCCCTGGATGTGAAGGACAGTGACTGATATATTTACTGAGATATTTACAGCCCTGGATGTGAAGGACAGTGACTGATATATTTACTGAGATATTTACAGCCCTGGATGTGAAGGACAGTGACTGATATATTTACTGAGATATTTACTGCCCTGGATGTGAAGGACAGTGACTGAAATATTTACTGAGGTATTTACTGCCCTGGATGTGAAGGAAAGTGACTTATATATTTACTGAGATATTTACTGCCCTGGATGTGAAGGACAGTGACTGATATATTTACTGAGATATTTACTGCCCTGGATGTGAAGGACAGTGACTGAAATATTTACTGAGGTATTCACTGTCCTGGATGTGAAGGACAGTGACTGATATATTTACTGAGATATCTACAGCCCTGGATGTGAAGGACAGTGACTGATATATTTACTGAGATATCTACAGCCCTGGATGTGAAGGACAGTGACTGAAATATTTACTGAGGTATTTACTACCCTGGATGTGAAGGACAGTGTCTGATATATTTACTGAGATATTTACTGCCCTGGATGTGAAGGAAATTGACTTATATATTTACTGAGATATTTACTGCCCTGGATGTGAAGGACAGTGACTGATATATTTACTGAGATATTTACAGCCTTGGATGTGATGAACAGTGACTGATATATTTACTGAGATATTTACTGCCCTGGATGTGAAGGACAGTGACTGATATATTTACTGAGATATTTACTGCCCTGGATGTGAAGGACAGTGACTGATATATTTACTGAGATATTTACAGCCCTGGATGTGAAGGACAGTGACTGATATATTTACTGAGATATTTACTACCCTGGATGTGAAGGACAGTGACTGATATATTTACTGAGATATTTACTGCCCTGGATGTGAAGGACAGTGACTGATATATTTACTGAGATATTTACTGCCCTGGATGTGAAGGACAGTGACTGATATATTTACTGAGATATTTACTGCCCTGGATGTGAAGGACAGTGACTGATATATTTACTGTGATATCTACAGCCCTGGATGTGAAGGACAGTGACTGATATATTTACTGAGATATTTACTGCCCTGGATGTGAAGGACAGTGACTGATATATTTACTGAGATATTTACTGCCCTGGATGTGAAGGACAGTGACTGATATATTTACTGAGATATTTACTGCCCTGGATGTGAAGGACAGTGACTGATATATTTACTGAGATATTTACTGCCCTGGATGTGAAGGACAGTGACTGATATATTTACTGAGATATTTACTGCCCTGGATGTGAAGGACAGTGACTGATATATTTACTGTGATATCTACAGCCCTGGATGTGAAGGACAGTGACTGATATATTTCCTGAGATATTTACAACCCTGGATGTGAAGGACAGTGACTGATATATTTACTGAGATATTTACTGTCCTGGATGTGAAGGACAGTGACTGATATATTTACTGAGATATTTACAGCCCTGGATGTGAAGGACAGTGACTGATATATTTACTGAGATATTTACTGCCCTGGATGTGAAGGACAGTGACTGATATATTTACTGAGATATTTACTGCCCTGGATGTGAAGGACAGTGACTGATATATTTACTGAGATATTTACTGACCTGGATGTGAAGGACAGTGACTGATATATTTACTGAGATATTTACTGCCCTGGATGTGAAGGACAGTGACTGATATATTTACTGAGATATTTACTGCCAGGATGAGAAGGACAGTGACTGATATATTTACTGAGATATTTACTGCCCTGGATGCGAAGGACAGTGACTGATATATTTCCTGAGATATTTACTGCCCTGGATGTGAAGGACAGTGACTGATATATTTACTGAGATATTTACTGCCCTGGATGTGAAGGACAGTGACTGATATATTTACTGAGATATTTACTACCCTGGATGTGAAGGACAGTGACTGATATATTTACTGAGATATTTACTGCCCTGGATGTGAAGGACAGTGACTGATATATTTACTGAGATATTTACTGCCCTGGATGTGAAGGACAGTGACTGATATATTTACTGAGATATTTACTGCCCTGGATGTGAAGGACAGTGACTGATATATTTACTGAGATATTTACTGCCCTGGATGTGAAGGACAGTGACTGATATATTTACTGAGATATTTTGTGTCCTAGATGTGAAGGACAGTGACTGATATATTTACTGAGATATTTACTTCCCAATGAGTTGAAGGACAGTGACTGATATATTAACTGAGATATTTACTGCCCTGTGTGTGAAGGACAGTGACTGATATATTTACTGAGATATTTACTACCCTGGATGTGAAGGACAGTGACTGATATATTTACTGAGATATTTATTGCTCTGGATGTGAAGGACAGTGACTGATATATTTACTGAGATATTTACTGCCCTGGATGTGAAGGACAGTGACTGATATATTTACTGAGATATTTACTGCCCTGGATGTGAAGGACAGTGACTGATATATTTACTGAGATATTTACTGCCCTGGATGTGAAGGACAGTGACTGATATATTTACTGAGATATTTACTGCCCTGGATGTGAAGGACAGTGACTGATATATTTACTGAGATATTTACTGCCCTGGATGTGAAGGACAGTGACTGATATATTTACTGAGATATTTACTGCCTGGATGTGAAGGACAGTGACTGATATATTTACTGAGATATTTACTGCCCTGGATGTGAAGGACAGTGACTGATATATTTACTGAGATATTTACTGCCCTGGATGTGAAGGACAGTGACTGATATATTTACTGAGATATTTACTGCCCTGGATGTGAAGGACAGTGACTGATATATTTACTGAGATATTTACTGCCCTGGATGTGAAGGACAGTGACTGATATATTTACTGAGATATCTACAGCCCTGGATGTGAAGGACAGTGACTGAAAAATTTACTGAGATATCTGCAGCCCTGGATGTGAAGGACAGTGACTGATATATTTCCTGAGATATTTACAGCCCTGGATATGATGGACAGTGACTGATATATTTACTGATATATTTACTGCCCTGGATATGAAGGACAGTGACTGATATATTTACTGAGATATTTACTGCCCTGGATGTGAAGGACAGTGACTGATATATTTACTGAGATATTTACTGCCCTGGATGTGAAGGACAGTGACTGATATATTTACTGTGATATCTACAGCCCTGGATGTGAAGGACAGTGATTGATATATTTCCTGAGATATTTACAACCCTGGATGTGAAGGACAGTGACTGATATATTTACTGAGATATTTACTGCCCTGGATGTGAATGACAGTGACGGATATATTTACTTTGATATCTACAGCCCTGGATGTGAAGGACAGTGACTGATATATTTACTGAGATATTTACAGCCTTGGATGTGATGAACAGTGACTGATATATTTATTGTGACATTTACTGCCCTGGATGTGAAGGACAGACACTGATATATTTACTGAGATAATTACTGTCTTGGATGTGAAGGACAGTGACTGATAGATTTAAAGAGATATTTACAGCCCTGGATGTGAAGGACAGGGACTGATATATTTACTGAGATATTTACTACCCTGGATGTGAAGGACAGTGACTGATATAATAACTGAGATATTTACTGCCCTGGATGTGAAGGACAGTGACTGATATATTTACTGAGATATTTACTGCCCTGGATGTGAAGGACAGTGACTGATATATTTACTGAGATATTTACTGCCCTGGATGTGAAGGACAGTGACTGATATATTTACTGAGATATTTACTGCCCTGGATGTGAAGGACAGTGACTGATATATTTACTGTGATATCTACAGCCCTGGATGTGAAGGACAGTGACTGATATATTTACTGAGATATTTACTGCCCTGGATGTGAAGGACAGTGACTGATATATTTACTGAGATATTTACTGCCCGTGGATGTGAAGGACAGTGACTGATATATTTACTGAGATATTTACTGCCCTGGATGTGAAGGACAGTGACTGATATATTTAGTGAAATATTTACTGCCCTGGATGTGAAGGACAGTGACTGATATATTTACTGAGATATTTAGTACCCTGGATGTGAAGGACAGTGACTGATATATTTACTGAGATATTTACTGCCCTGGATGTGAAGGACAGTGACTGATATATTTACTGAGATATTTACTGCCCAGGATGTGAAGTACAGTGACTGGTATATTTACTGAGATATTTACAGCCCTGGATGTGAAGAACAGTGACTGATATATTTTTCAGATTTTTACTGAATTGGATGTGAAGGACAGTGACTGATATATTTACTGTGATATTTACTGCCCTGGATGTGAAGGACAGTGACTGATATATTACTGAGATATTTACTGCCCTGGATGTGAAGGACAGTGACTGATATATTTACTGAGATATTTACTGCCCTGGATGTGAAGGACAGTGACTGATATATTTCCTGAGATATTTACTGCCCTGGATGTGAAGGACAGTGACTGATATATTTACTGAGATATTTACTGCCCTGGATGTGAAGGACAGTGACTGATATATTTCCTGAGATATTTACTTCCCTGGATGTGAAGGACAGTGACTGATATATTTACTGAGATATTTACTGCCCTGGATGTGAAGGACAGTGACTGATATATTTACTGAGATATTTACTGCCCTGGATGTGAAGGACAGTGTCTGATATATTTACTGAGATATTTACTGCCCTGGATGTGAAGGAAATTGACTTATATATTTACTGAGATATTTACTGCCCTGGATGTGAAGGACAGTGACTGATATATTTACTGAGATATTTACTACCCTGGATGTGAAGGACAGTGACTGATATATTTACTGAGATATCTACAGCCCTGGATGTGAAGGACAGTGAGCGATATATTTACTGAGATATTTACTGCCCTGGATGTGAAGGACAGTGACTGATATATTTACTGAGATATTTACTGCCCTGGATGTGATGGACAGTGACAGATATATTTACTGAGATATATACTGCCCTGGATGTGAAGGACAGTGACTGATATATTTACTGACATATTTACTGATCTGGATGTGAAGGACAGTGACAAATATATTTACTGAGATATTTACTACCCTGGATGTGAAGGATAGTGACTGATATATTAACTGAGATAATTACTGCCCAGGTTGAGAAGGGAAGTGACTGATATATTTACTGAGATATTTACTGCCCTGGATGTGAAGGACAGTGACTGATATATTTACTGAGATATTTACTACCCTGGATGTGAAGGACAGTGACTGATATATTTACTGAGATATTTACTGCCCTGGATGTGAAGGACAGTGACTGATATATTTACTGAGATATTTACTGTCCTGGATGTGAAGGACAGTGACTGATATATTTACTGAGATATTTACTGCCCTGGATGTGAAGGACAGTGACTGATATATTTACTGAGATATTTACTGCCCTGGATGTGAAGGACAGTGACTGATATATTTACTGAGATATTTACTGCCCTGGATGTGAAGGACAGTGACTGATTTATTTACTGAGATATTTACTGCCCTGGATGTGAAGGACAGTGACTGATATATTTACTGAGATATTTACTGCCTGGATGTGAAGGACAGTGACTGATATATTTACTGAGATATTTACTGCCTGGATGTGAAGGACAGTGACTGATATATTTACTGAGATATTTACTGCCCTGGATGTGAAGGACAGTGACTGATATATTTACTGAGATATTTACTGCCCTGGATGTGAAGGACAGTGACTGATATATTTACTGAGATATTAAATGCCCTGGATGTGAAGGACAGTGACTGATATATTTACTGTGATTTTACTGTCCTGGATATGAAGGACAGTGACTGATATATTTCCTGAGATATTTACTGCCCTGGATGTGAAGGTCAGTGACCGATATTTTTCCTGAGATATTTACTGCCCTGGATGTGAAGGACAGTGACTGATATATTTACTGAGATATTTACTACCCTGGATGTGAAGGACAGTGACTGATATATTTACTGAGATATTTACTGCCCTGGATGTGAAGGACAGTGACTGATATATTTACTGAGATATCTACAGCCCTGGATGTGAAGGACAGTGACTGATATATTTACTGAGATATTTACAGCCCTGGATGTGAAGGACAGTGACTGATATATTTACTGAGATATTTACCGGACTAGATGTGAAGGACAGTGACTGATATATTTACTGAGATATCTACAGCCTTGAATGTGAAGGACAGTGACTGATATATTTACTAAGATATTTACTGCCCTGGATGTGAAGGACAGTGACTGATATATTTACTGAGATATTTACTGCCCTGGATGTGAAGGACAGTGACTGATATATTTACTGAGACATTTTGTTTTGGATGTGAAGGACAGTGACTGATATATTAACTGAGATATTTACTGCCCTGGATGTGAAGGACAGTGACTGATATATTTACTGAGATATTTACTACCTGGATGTGAAGGACAGTAACTGATATATTACTGAGATATTTACTGCCCTGGATGTGAAGGACAGTGACTGATATATTTACTGAGATATTTACTGCCCTGGATGTGAAGGACAGTGACTGATATATTTACTGAGATATTTACTGCCCTGGATGTGAAGGACAGTGACTGATATATTTACTGAGATATCTACAGCCCTGAATGTGAAGGACAGTGATTGATATATTTACTGTGATATCTACAGCCCTGGATGTGAAGGACAGTGATTGATATATTTCCTGAGATATTTACAACCCTGGATGTGAAGGCCAGTCACTGATATATTTCCTGAGATATTTACTTCCCTGGATGTGAAGGACAGTGACTGATACATTTACTGACATATTTACTACCCTGGATGTGAAGGACAGTCACTGATATAATTACTGAGATATTTACTGCCCTGGATGTGAAGGACAGTGACTGATATATTTACTGTGATATCTACAGCCCTGGAGGTGAAGGACAGTGATTGATATATTTCCTGAGATATTTACAACCCTGGATGTGAAGGACAGTGACTGATATATTTACTGAGATATTTACTGCCCTGGATGTGAAGGACAGTGATTGATATATTTCCTGAGATATTTACAACCCTGGATGTGAAGGACAGTGACTGATATATTTACTGAGATATTTACTGCCCTGGATGTGAATGACAGTGACGGATATATTTACTTTGATATCTATAGCCGTGGATGTGAAGGACAGTGATTGATATATTCGCTGTGATATTTAATGCCCTGGATGTGAAGGACAGTGACTGGTATATTTACTTAGATATTTACTTCCCTGGATGTGAAGGAAAGTGACTGATATATTTCCTGAGATTTTTACCATCCTGGATGTGAAGGACAGTGACTGATATATTTAATGAGATATTTACTGCACTGTTTATGAAGGACAGGGACTGAAATATTTCCTGAGATATTTATTTCCCTGGATGTGAAGGACAGTGACTGAAATATTTACTGAGGTATTTACTGCCCTGGATGTGAAGGACAGTGACTGAAATATTTACTGTGCTATTTACTACCCTGGATGTGAAGGACAGTGTCTGATATATTTACTGAGATATTTACTGCCCTGGATGTGAAGGAAATTGACTTATATATTTACTGAGATATTTACTGCCCTGGATGTGAAGGACAGTGACTGATATATTTACTGAGATATTTACTTCCCTGGATGTGAAGGACAGTGACTGATATATTTACTGAGATATTTACAGCCCTGGATGTGAAGGACAGTGACTGATATATTTACTGAGATATTTACTGCCCTGGATGTGAAGGACAGTGACTGATATATTTACTGAGATATTTACTGCCCTGGATGTGAAGGACAGTGACTGATATATTTACTGAGATATTTACTGCCCTGGATGTGAAGGACAGTGACTGATATATTTACTGAGATATTTACTGCCCTGGATGTGAAGGACAGTGACTGATATATTTACTGAGATATTTACTGCCCTGGATGTGAAGGACAGTGACTGATATATTTACTGAGATATTACTGCCCTGGATGTGAAGGACAGTGACTGATATATTTACTGAGATATTTACTGCCCTGGATGTGAAGGACAGTGACTGATATATTTACTGAGATATTTACTGCCCTGGATGTGAAGGACAGTCACTGATATATTTATTGAGATATTTACTGTCTTGGATGTGAAGGACAGTGACTGATAGATTTAAAGAAACATTTACAGCCTTGGATGTGAAGGACAGTGACTGATATATTTACTGAGATATTTACTACCCTGGATGTGAAGGACAGTCACTGATATAATTACTGAGATATTTACTGCCCTGGATGTGAAGGACAGTGACTGATATATTTACTGAAATATTTACTGCCCTGGATGTGAAGGACCGTGACTGATATATTTACTGAGATATTTACTGCCCTGGATGTGAAGGACAGTGACTGATATATTTACTGAGATATTTACTGCCCTGGATGTGAAGGACAGTGACTGATATATTTACTGTGATCTCTACAGACCTGGATGTGAAGGACAGTGATTGATATATTTACTGTGATATCTACAGCCCTGGATGTTAAGGACAGTGACTGATATATTTCCTGAGATATTTACAACCCTGGATGTGAAGGACAGTGACTGATATATTTACTGAGATATTTACTGCCCTGGATGTGAAGGACAGTGACTGATATATTTACTGAGATATTTACTACCCTGGATGTGAAGGACAGTGACTGATATATTTACTGAGATATTTACTGCCCTGGATGTGAAGGACAGTGACTGATATATTTACTGAGATATTTACAGCCCTGGATGTGAAGGACAGTGACTGATATATTTACTGAGATATTTACTACCCTGGATGTGAAGGACAGTGACTGATATATTTACTGAGATATTTACTGCCCTGGATGTGAAGGACAGTGACTGATATATTTACTGTGATTTTACTGTCCTGGATAAGAAGGACAGTGACTGATATATTTACTGAGATATTTACTGCCCTGGATGTGAAGGACAGTGACTGATATATTTACTGAGATATTTACTAGACTGGATGTGAAGGACAGTGACTGATATATTTACTGAGATATTTAATGCCCTGGATGTGAAGGACAGTGACTGATAGATTTAAAGAAATATTTACAGCCCTGGATGTGAAGGACAGGGACTGATATATTTACTGAGATATTTACTACCCTGGATGTGAAGGACAGTCACTGATATAATAACTGAGATATTTACTGCCCTGGATGTGAAGGACAGTGACTGATATATTTACTGAAATATTTACTGCCCTGGATGTGAAGGACCGTGACTGATATATTTACTGAGATATTTACTGCCCTGGATGTGAAGGACCATGACTGATATATTTACTGTGATATCTACAGCCCTAAATGTGAAGGACAGTGATTGATATATTTACTGTGATATCTACAGCCCTGGATGTGAAGGACAGTGATTGATATATTTCCTGAGATATTTACAACCCTGGATGTGAAGGCCAGTCACTGATATATTTCCTGAGATATTTACTTCCCTGGTTGTGAAGGACAGTGACTGATACATTTACTGACATATTTACTACCCTGGATGTGAAGGACAGTCACTGATATAATTACTGAGATATTTACTGCCCTGGATGTGAAGGACAGTGACTGATATATTTACTGAGATATTTACAGCCCTGGATGTGAAGGACAGTGACTGATATATTTCCTGAGATATTTACTGCCCTGGATGTGAAGGACAGTGACTGATATATTTACTGAGATATTTACTGCCCTGGATGTGAAGGACAGTGACTGATATATTTACTGAGATATTTACTGCCCTGTATGTGAATGACAGTGACTGATATATTTACTGAGATATCTGCTGCCCTGGATGTGAAGGACAGTGACTGATATATTTACTGAGATATTTACAGCCCTGGATGTGAAGGACAGTGACTGATATTTTTACTGAAATATTTTCTACCCTGGATGTGAATGACAGTGACTGATATAATTACTGAGATATTTACTGCCCTGGATGTGAAGACTGTGACTGATATATTTACTGAGATAATTACATCCCTGGATGTGTAGGACACTGACTGATATATTTACTGAGATATTTAATGCCCTGGATGTGAAGGACAGTGACTGATATATTTACTGAGATATTTACTGCCCTGGATGTGAAGGACAGTGACTGATATATTTACTGAGATATTTACTGCCCTGGATGTGAAGGACAGTGACTGATATATTTACTGAGATATTTACTGCCCTGGATGTGAAGGACAGTGACTGATATATTTACTGAGATATTTACTGCCCTGGATGTGAAGGACAGTGACTGATATATTTACTGAGATATTTACTACCCTGGATGTGAAGGACAGTGACTGATATATTTACTGAGATATTTACTGCCCTGGATGTGAAGGACAGTGACTGATATATTTACTGAGATATTTACTACCCTGGATGTGAAGGACAGTGACTGATATATTTACTGAGATATTTACTGCCCTGGATGTGAAGGACAGTGACTGATATATTTACTGAGATATTTACTGCCCTGGATGTGAAGGACAGTGACTGATATATTTACTGAGATATTTACTGCCCTGGATGTGAAGGACAGTGACTGATATATTTACTGAGATATTTACTGCCCTGGATGTGAAGGACAGTGACTGATATATTTACTGAGATATTTACTGCCCTGGATGTGAAGGACAGTGACTGATTTATTGACTTAGATATTTACTGCCCTGGATTTGAAGGACAGTGACTGATATATTATTAAGATATTTAGTTCCCTGTATGTGAAGTACAGTAACTGATATATTTACGGAGATATTTACTGCCCTGGATGTGAAGGATAGTGACTTATTTATTTACTGAGATATTTACTGCCCTGGATGTGAAGGACAGTGACTGATATATTTACTGAGATATTTACTGCCCTGGATGTGAAGGACAGTGACTGATATATTTACTGAGATATTTACTGCCCTGGATGTGAATGACAGTGACTGATATATTTACTTAGATATCTACAGCCCTGGATGTGAAGGACAGTGACTGATATATTTGCTGTGATATTTAATGCCCTGGATGTGAAGGACAGTGACTGATATATTTACTGCGATATTTACTGCCCTGGATGTGAAGGACAGTGACTGGTATATTTACTGACATATCTACTGATCTGGATGTAAAGGACAGAGACAAATATATTTACCGAGATATTTACTACCCTGGATGTGAAGGATAGTGACTGATATATTAACTGAGATAGTTACTGCCCAGGTTGAGAAGGAAAGTGACTGATATATTTACTGCGATATTTACTACCCTGGATGTGAAGGACAGTGACTGATATATTTCCTGAGATGTTTACTTCCCTGGATGTGAAGGACAGTGACTGATATATTTACTGAGATATTTACTGCCCTGGATGTGAAGGACAGTGATTGATATATTTGCAGTGATATTTACTACCCTGGATGTGAAGGACAGTGACTGATTTATTTACTGAGGTATTTACTGCCCTGGATGTGAAGGAAAGTGACTGATATTCTTACTGAGATATTTACTACCCTGGATGTGAAGAACAGTGTCTGATTTATTTACTGAGATATCTACAGCCCTGGATGTGAAGGACAGTGACTGATATATTTACTGAGATATTTACTGCCCTGGATGTAAAGAACAGTGACTGATATATTAACTGAGATAATTACTGCCCAGGTTGAGAAGGAAAGTGACTGATATGTTTACTGAGATATTTACTGCCCTGGATGTGAAAGACAGTGACTGATATATTTACTGAGATATTTACTACCCTGGATGTGAAGGACAGTGACTGATATATTTACTGAGATATTTACTACCCTGGATGTGAAGGACAGTGACTGATATATTCACTGAGATACTTACTGCCCTGGATGTGAAGGACAGTGACAAATATATTTATTGAGATATTTATTGTCCTGGATGTGAAGGACAGTGACTGACAGATTTAAAGAAATATTTACTGCCTGGATGTGAAGGACTGTGACTGATATATTTACTGAGATATTTCCTGCCCTGGATGTGAAGGACAGTGACTGATATATTTACTGAGATATTTACTGCCCTGGATGTGAAGGACTGTGACTGATATATTTACTGAGATATTTACTGCCCTTGATGTGAAGGTGAGTCACTGATATATTCATTGAGATATTTACTGTCTTGGATGTGAAGGACAGTGACTGATAGATTTAAAGAAACATTTACTGCCCTGGATGTGAAGGACAGTGACTGATATATTTACTGAGATATTTACTACCCTGGATGTGAAGGACAGTCACTGATATAATTACTGAGATATTTACTGCCCCCTGGATGTGAAGGACAGTGACTGATATATTTACTGAGATATTTACTGCCCTGGATGTGAAGGACCGTGACTGATATATTTACTGAGATATTTACTGCCCTGGATGTGAAGGACCGTGACTGATATATTTACTGTGATCTCTACAGACCTGGATGTGAAGGACAGTGACTGATATATTTACTGTGATATTTACTGCCCTGGATGTGAAGGACAGTGACTGATATATTTACTGAGATATTTACTGCCCTGGATGTGAAGGACAGTGACTGATATATTTACTGAGATATTTACTGCCCTGGATGTGAAGGACAGTGACTGATATATTTACTGAGATATTTACTGCCCTGGATGTGAAGGACAGTGACTGATATATTTACTGAGATATTTACTGCCCTGGATGTGAAGGACAGTGACTGATATATTTACTGAGATATTTACTGCCCTGGATGTGAAGGACAGTGACTGATATATTTACTGAGATATTTACTGCCCTGGATGTGAAGGACAGTGACTGATATATTTACTGAGATATTTACTGCCCTGGATGTGAAGGACAGTGACTGATATATTTACTGAGATATTTACTGCCCTGGATGTGAAGGACAGTGACTGATTTATTTACTGAGATATTTACTGCCTGAATGTGAAGGACAGTGACTGATATATTTACTGAGATATTTACTGCCCTGGATGTGAAGGACAGTGACTGATATATTTACTGAGATATTTACTGCCCTGGATGTGAAGGACAGTGACTGATATATTTACTGAGATATTTACTGCCCTGGATGTGAAGGACAGTGACTTATTTATTTACTGAGATATTTACTGCCCTGGATGTGAAGGACAGTGACTGATATATTTACTGAGATTTTCACTGCCCTGGATATGAATGACAGTGTCTGATATATGTCCTGAGATAATTACTGGTCTGGATATGAAGGACAGTGACTGATATATTTACTGAGATATTTACTGCCCTGGATGTGAAGGACAGTGACTGATGTATTTACTGAGATATTTACTGCCTGGATGTGAAGGACAGTGACTGATATATTTACTGAGATATTTACTGCCCTGGATGTGAAGGACAGTGACTGATATATTTACTGAGATATTTACTGCCCTGGATGTGAAGGACAGTGACTGATATATTTACTGAGATATTTACTGCCCTGGATGTGAAGGACAGTGACTGATATATTTACTGAGATATTTACTGCCCTGGATGTGAAGGACAGTGACTGATATATTTACTGAGATATTTACTGCCCTGGATGTGAAGGACAGTGACTGATATATTTACTGAGATATTTACTGCACTGGATATGAAGGACAGTGACTGATTTATTTACTGAGATATTTACTGCCCTGGATGTGAAGGACAGTGACTGATATATTTACTGAGATATTTACTGCCCTGGATGTGAAGGACAGTGACTGATATATTTACTGAGATATTTACTGCCCTGGATGTGAAGGACAGTGACTGATATATTTACTGAGATATTTACTGCCCTGGATGTGAAGGACAGTGACTGATATATTTACTGAGATATTTACTGCCCTGGATGTGAAGGACAGTGACTGATATATTTACTGAGATATTTACTGCCCTGGATGTGAAGGACAGTGACTGATATATTTACTGAGATATTTACTGCCCTGGATGTGAAGGACAGTGACTGATATATTTACTGAGATATTTACTGCCCTGGATGTGAAGGACAGTGACTGATATATTTACTGAGATATTTACTGCCCTGGATGTGAAGGACAGTGACTGATATATTTACTGAGATATTTACTGCCCTGGATGTGAAGGACAGTGACTGATATATTTACTGAGATATTTACTGCCCTGGATGTGAAGGACAGTGACTGATATATTTACTGAGATATTTACTGCCCTGGATGTGAAGGACAGTGACTGATATATTTACTGAGATATTTACTGCCCTGGATGTGAAGGACAGTGACTGATATATTTACTGAGATATTTACTGCCCTGGATGTGAAGGACAGTGACTGATATATTTACTGAGATATTTACTGCCCTGGATGTGAAGGACAGTGACTGATATATTTACTGAGATATTTACTGCCCTGGATGTGAAGGACAGTGACTGATATATTTACTGAGATATTTACTGCCCTGGATGTGAAGGACAGTGACTGATATATTTACTGAGATATTTACTGCCCTGGATGTGAAGGACAGTGACTGATATATTTACTGAGATATTTACTGCCCTGGATGTGAAGGACAGTGACTGATATATTTACTGAGATATTTACTGCCCTGGATGTGAAGGACAGTGACTGATATATTTACTGAGATATTTACTGCCCTGGATGTGAAGGACAGTGACTGATATATTTACTGAGATATTTACTGCCCTGGATGTGAAGGACAGTGACTGATATATTTACTGAGATATTTACTGCCCTGGATGTGAAGGACAGTGACTGATATATTTACTGAGATATTTACTGCCCTGGATGTGAAGGACAGTGACTGATATATTTACTGAGATATTTACTGCCCTGGATGTGAAGGACAGTGACTGATATATTTACTGAGATATTTACTGCCCTGGATGTGAAGGACAGTGACTGATATATTTACTGAGATATTTACTGCCCTGGATGTGAAGGACAGTGACTGATATATTTACTGAGATATTTACTGCCCTGGATGTGAAGGACAGTGACTGATATATTTACTGAGATATTTACTGCCCTGGATGTGAAGGACAGTGACTGATATATTTACTGAGATATTTACTGCCCTGGATGTGAAGGACAGTGACTGATATATTTACTGAGATATTTACTGCCCTGGATGTGAAGGACAGTGACTGATATATTTACTGAGATATTTACTGCCCTGGATGTGAAGGACAGTGACTGATATATTTACTGAGATATTTACTGCCCTGGATGTGAAGGACAGTGACTGATATATTTACTGAGATATTTACTGCCCTGGATGTGAAGGACAGTGACTGATATATTTACTGAGATATTTACTGCCCTGGATGTGAAGGACAGTGACTGATATATTTACTGAGATATTTACTGCCCTGGATGTGAAGGACAGTGACTGATATATTTACTGAGATATTTACTGCCCTGGATGTGAAGGACAGTGACTGATATATTTACTGAGATATTTACTGCCCTGGATGTGAAGGACAGTGACTGATATATTTACTGAGATATTTACTGCCCTGGATGTGAAGGACAGTGACTGATATATTTACTGAGATATTTACTGCCCTGGATGTGAAGGACAGTGACTGATATATTTACTGAGATATTTACTGCCCTGGATGTGAAGGACAGTGACTGATATATTTACTGAGATATTTACTGCCCTGGATGTGAAGGACAGTGACTGATATATTTACTGAGATATTTACTGCCCTGGATGTGAAGGACAGTGACTGATATATTTACTGAGATATTTACTGCCCTGGATGTGAAGGACAGTGACTGATATATTTACTGAGATATTTACTGCCCTGGATGTGAAGGACAGTGACTGATATATTTACTGAGATATTTACTGCCCTGGATGTGAAGGACAGTGACTGATATATTTACTGAGATATTTACTGCCCTGGATGTGAAGGACAGTGACTGATATATTTACTGAGATATTTACTGCCCTGGATGTGAAGGACAGTGACTGATATATTTACTGAGATATTTACTGCCCTGGATGTGAAGGACAGTGACTGATATATTTACTGAGATATTTACTGCCCTGGATGTGAAGGACAGTGACTGATATATTTACTGAGATATTTACTGCCCTGGATGTGAAGGACAGTGACTGATATATTTACTGAGATATTTACTGCCCTGGATGTGAAGGACAGTGACTGATATATTTACTGAGATATTTACTGCCCTGGATGTGAAGGACAGTGACTGATATATTTACTGAGATATTTACTGCCCTGGATGTGAAGGACAGTGACTGATATATTTACTGAGATATTTACTGCCCTGGATGTGAAGGACAGTGACTGATATATTTACTGAGATATTTACTGCCTGGATGTGAAGGACAGTGACTGATATATTTACTGAGATATTTACTGCCCTGGATGTGAAGGACAGTGACTGATATATTTACTGAGATATTTACTGCCCTGGATGTGAAGGACAGTGACTGATATATTTACTGAGATATTTACTGCCCTGGATGTGAAGGACAGTGACTGATATATTTACTGAGATATTTACTGCCCTGGATGTGAAGGACAGTGACTGATATATTTACTGAGATATTTACTGCCCTGGATGTGAAGGACAGTGACTGATATATTTACTGAGATATTTACTGCCCTGGATGTGAAGGACAGTGACTGATATATTTACTGAGATATTTACTGCCCTGGATGTGAAGGACAGTGACTGATATATTTACTGAGATATTTACTGCCCTGGATGTGAAGGACAGTGACTGATATATTTACTGAGATATTTACTGCCCTGGATGTGAAGGACAGTGACTGATATATTTACTGAGATATTTACTGCCCTGGATGTGAAGGACAGTGACTGATATATTTACTGAGATATTTACTGCCCTGGATGTGAAGGACAGTGACTGATATATTTACTGAGATATTTACTGCCCTGGATGTGAAGGACAGTGACTGATATATTTACTGAGATATTTACTGCCCTGGATGTGAAGGACAGTGACTGATATATTTACTGAGATATTTACTGCCCTGGATGTGAAGGACAGTGACTGATATATTTACTGAGATATTTACTGCCCTGGATGTGAAGGACAGTGACTGATATATTTACTGAGATATTTACTGCCCTGGATGTGAAGGACAGTGACTGATATATTTACTGAGATATTTACTGCCCTGGATGTGAAGGACAGTGACTGATATATTTACTGAGATATTTACTGCCCTGGATGTGAAGGACAGTGACTGATATATTTACTGAGATATTTACTGCCTGGATGTGAAGGACAGTGACTGATATATTTACTGAGATATTTACTGCCCTGGATGTGAAGGACAGTGACTGATATATTTACTGAGATATTTACTGCCCTGGATGTGAAGGACAGTGACTGATATATTTACTGAGATATTTACTGCCCTGGATGTGAAGGACAGTGACTGATATATTTACTGAGATATTTACTGCCCTGGATGTGAAGGACAGTGACTGATATATTTACTGAGATATTTACTGCCCTGGATGTGAAGGACAGTGACTGATATATTTACTGAGATATTTACTGCCCTGGATGTGAAGGACAGTGACTGATATATTTACTGAGATATTTACTGCCCTGGATGTGAAGGACAGTGACTGATATATTTACTGAGATATTTACTGCCCTGGATGTGAAGGACAGTGACTGATATATTTACTGAGATATTTACTGCCCTGGATGTGAAGGACAGTGACTGATATATTTACTGAGATATTTACTGCCCTGGATGTGAAGGACAGTGACTGATATATTTACTGAGATATTTACTGCCCTGGATGTGAAGGACAGTGACTGATATATTTACTGAGATATTTACTGCCCTGGATGTGAAGGACAGTGACTGATATATTTACTGAGATATATACTGCCTGGATGTTATGGACAGTGACTGATAAATTTACTGAGATATTTTCTGCCCTGGATGTGAAGGACAGTGACTGATATATATAGTTAGATATTTACTGCCCTGGATGTGAAGGACAGTGACTGATATATTTAGTGAGATATTTACTGCCCTGGATGTGAAGGACAGTGACTGATATATTTACTGAGATATTTACTGCCCTGGATGTGAAGGACAGTGACTGATATATTTACTGAGATATTTACTGCCCTGGATGTGAAGGACAGTGACTGATATATTTACTGAGATATTTACTGCCCTGGATGTGAAGGACAGTGACTGATATATTTACTGAGATATTTACTGCCCTGGATGTGAAGGACAGTGACTGATATATTTACTGAGATATTTACTGCCCTGGATGTGAAGGACAGTGACTGATATATTTACTGAGATATTTACTGCCCTGGATGTGAAGGACAGTGACTGATATATTTACTGAGATATTTACTGCCCTGGATGTGAAGGACAGTGACTGATATATTTACTGAGATATTTACTGCCCTGGATGTGAAGGACAGTGACTGATATATTTACTGAGATATTTACTGCCCTGGATGTGAAGGACAGTGACTGATATATTTACTGAGATATTTACTGCCCTGGATGTGAAGGACAGTGACTGATATATTTACTGAGATATTTACTGCCCTGGATGTGAAGGACAGTGACTGATATATTTACTGAGATATTTACTGCCCTGGATGTGAAGGACAGTGACTGATATATTTACTGAGATATTTACTGCCCTGGATGTGAAGGACAGTGACTGATATATTTACTGAGATATTTACTGCCCTGGATGTGAAGGACAGTGACTGATATATTTACTGAGATATTTACTGCCCTGGATGTGAAGGACAGTGACTGATATATTTACTGAGATATTTACTGCCCTGGATGTGAAGGACAGTGACTGATATATTTACTGAGATATTTACTGCCTGGATGTGAAGGACAGTGACTGATATATTTACTGAGATATTTACTGCCCTGGATGTGAAGGACAGTGACTGATATATTTACTGAGATATTTACTGCCCTGGATGTGAAGGACAGTGACTGATATATTTACTGAGATATTTACTGCCCTGGATGTGAAGGACAGTGACTGATATATTTACTGAGATATTTACTGCCCTGGATGTGAAGGACAGTGACTGATATATTTACTGAGATATTTACTGCCCTGGATGTGAAGGACAGTGACTGATATATTTACTGAGATATTTACTGCCCTGGATGTGAAGGACAGTGACTGATATATTTACTGAGATATTTACTGCCCTGGATGTGAAGGACAGTGACTGATATATTTACTGAGATATTTACTGCCCTGGATGTGAAGGACAGTGACTGATATATTTACTGAGATATTTACTGCCCTGGATGTGAAGGACAGTGACTGATATATTTACTGAGATATTTACTGCCCTGGATGTGAAGGACAGTGACTGATATATTTACTGAGATATTTACTGCCTGGATGTGAAGGACAGTGACTGATATATTTACTGAGATATTTACTGCCCTGGATGTGAAGGACAGTGACTGATATATTTACTGAGATATTTACTGCCCTGGATGTGAAGGACAGTGACTGATATATTTACTGAGATATTTACTGCCCTGGATGTGAAGGACAGTGACTGATATATTTACTGAGATATTTACTGCCCTGGATGTGAAGGACAGTGACTGATATATTTACTGAGATATTTACTGCCCTGGATGTGAAGGACAGTGACTGATATATTTACTGAGATATTTACTGCCCTGGATGTGAAGGACAGTGACTGATATATTTACTGAGATATTTACTGCCCTGGATGTGAAGGACAGTGACTGATATATTTACTGAGATATTTACTGCCCTGGATGTGAAGGACAGTGACTGATATATTTACTGAGATATTTACTGCCCTGGATGTGAAGGACAGTGACTGATATATTTACTGAGATATTTACTGCCCTGGATGTGAAGGACAGTGACTGATATATTTACTGAGATATTTACTGCCCTGGATGTGAAGGACAGTGACTGATATATTTACTGAGATATTTACTGCCCTGGATGTGAAGGACAGTGACTGATATATTTACTGAGATATTTACTGCCCTGGATGTGAAGGACAGTGACTGATATATTTACTGAGATATTTACTGCCCTGGATGTGAAGGACAGTGACTGATATATTTACTGAGATATTTACTGCCCTGGATGTGAAGGACAGTGACTGATATATTTACTGAGATATTTACTGCCCTGGATGTGAAGGACAGTGACTGATATATTTACTGAGATATTTACTGCCCTGGATGTGAAGGACAGTGACTGATATATTTACTGAGATATTTACTGCCCTGGATGTGAAGGACAGTGACTGATATATTTACTGAGATATTTACTGCCCTGGATGTGAAGGACAGTGACTGATATATTTACTGAGATATTTACTGCCCTGGATGTGAAGGACAGTGACTGATATATTTACTGAGATATTTACTGCCCTGGATGTGAAGGACAGTGACTGATATATTTACTGAGATATTTACTGCCCTGGATGTGAAGGACAGTGACTGATATATTTACTGAGATATTTACTGCCCTGGATGTGAAGGACAGTGACTGATATATTTACTGAGATATTTACTGCCCTGGATGTGAAGGACAGTGACTGATATATTTACTGAGATATTTACTGCCCTGGATGTGAAGGACAGTGACTGATATATTTACTGAGATATTTACTGCCCTGGATGTGAAGGACAGTGACTGATATATTTACTGAGATATTTACTGCCCTGGATGTGAAGGACAGTGACTGATATATTTACTGAGATATTTACTGCCCTGGATGTGAAGGACAGTGACTGATATATTTACTGAGATATTTACTGCCCTGGATGTGAAGGACAGTGACTGATATATTTACTGAGATATTTACTGCCCTGGATGTGAAGGACAGTGACTGATATATTTACTGAGATATTTACT
The DNA here is from genome assembly GCF_017639515.1 of Carcharodon carcharias. NCBI lineage: Eukaryota > Metazoa > Chordata > Chondrichthyes > Lamniformes > Lamnidae > Carcharodon > Carcharodon carcharias. The sequence goes on from NC_054499.1 coordinate 2,257,916, forward strand.
GCCCTGGATGTGAAGGACAGTGACTGATATATTTACTGAGATATTTACTGCCCTGGATGTGAAGGACAGTGACTGATATATTTACTGAGATATTTACTGCCCTGGATGTGAAGGACAGTGACTGATATATTTACTGAGATATTTACTGCCCTGGATGTGAAGGACAGTGACTGATATATTTACTGAGATATTTACTGCCCTGGATGTGAAGGACAGTGACTGATATATTTACTGAGATATTTACTGCCCTGGATGTGAAGGACAGTGACTGATATATTTACTGAGATATTTACTGCCCTGGATGTGAAGGACAGTGACTGATATATTTACTGAGATATTTACTGCCCTGGATGTGAAGGACAGTGACTGATATATTTACTGAGATATTTACTGCCCTGGATGTGAAGGACAGTGACTGATATATTTACTGAGATATTTACTGCCCTGGATGTGAAGGACAGTGACTGATATATTTACTGAGATATTTACTGCCCTGGATGTGAAGGACAGTGACTGATATATTTACTGAGATATTTACTGCCCTGGATGTGAAGGACAGTGACTGATATATTTACTGAGATATTTACTGCCCTGGATGTGAAGGACAGTGACTGATATATTTACTGAGATATTTACTGCCCTGGATGTGAAGGACAGTGACTGATATATTTACTGAGATATTTACTGCCCTGGATGTGAAGTACAGTAACTGATATATTTACGGAGATATTTACTGCCCTGGATGTGAAGGATAGTGACTTATTTATTTACTGAGATATTTACTGCCCTGGATGTGAAGTACTGTGACTGATATATTTACTGATATTTTCACTGCACTGGATATGAATGACAGTGTCTGATATATGTCCTGAGATAATTACTGGTCTGGATATGAAGGAGAGTGACTGATATATTTACTGAGATATTTACTGCCCTGGATGTGAAGGACAGTGACTGATATATTTACTGAGATATTTACTGCCCTGGATGTGAAGGACAGTGACTGATATATTTACTGAGATATTTACTGCTTGGATGTGAAGGACTGGGACTGATTTATTTACTGAGATATTTACTGCCCTGGATGTGAAGGACAGTGACTGATATATTTACTGAGATATTTACTGCCCTGGATGTGAAGGACAGTGACTGATATATTTACTGAGATATTTACTGCCCTGGATGTGAAGGACAGTGACTGATATATTTACTGAGATATTTACTGCCCTGGATGTGAAGGACAGTGACTGATATATTTACTGAGATATTTACTGCCCTGGATGTGAAGGACAGTGACTGATATATTTACTGAGATATTTACTGCCCTGGATGTGAAGGACAGTGACTGATTTATATCCTGAGATATTTACTGCCCTGGATGTGAAGGACAGTGACTGATATATTTACTGAGATATTTACTGCCCTGGATGTGAAGGACAGTGACTGATATATTTACTGAGATATTTACTGCCCTGGATGTGAAGGACAGTGACTGATATATTTACTGAGATATTTACTGCCCTGGATGTGAAGGACAGTGACTGATATATTTACTGAGATATTTACTGCCCTGGATGTGAAGGACAGTGACTGATATATTTACTGAGATATTTACTGCCCTGGATGTGAAGGACAGTGACTGATATATTTACTGAGATATTTACTGCCCTGGATGTGAAGGACAGTGACTGATATATTTACTGAGATATTTACTGCCCTGGATGTGAAGGACAGTGACTGATATATTTACTGAGATATTTACTGCCCTGGATGTGAAGGACAGTGACTGATATATTTACTGAGATATTTACTGCCCTGGATGTGAAGGACAGTGACTGATATATTTACTGAGATATTTACTGCCCTGGATGTGAAGGACAGTGACTGATATATTTACTGAGATATTTACTGCCCTGGATGTGAAGGACAGTGACTGATATATTTACTGAGATATTTACTGCCCTGGATGTGAAGGACAGTGACTGATATATTTACTGAGATATTTACTGCCCTGGATGTGAAGGACAGTGACTGATATATTTACTGAGATATTTACTGCCCTGGATGTGAAGGACAGTGACTGATATATTTACTGAGATATTTACTGCCCTGGATGTGAAGGACAGTGACTGATATATTTACTGAGATATTTACTGCCCTGGATGTGAAGGACAGTGACTGATATATTTACTGAGATATTTACTGCCCTGGATGTGAAGGACAGTGACTGATATATTTACTGAGATATTTACTGCCCTGGATGTGAAGGACAGTGACTGATATATTTACTGAGATATTTACTGCCCTGGATGTGAAGGACAGTGACTGATATATTTACTGAGATATTTACTGCCCTGGATGTGAAGGACAGTGACTGATATATTTACTGAGATATTTACTGCCCTGGATGTGAAGGACAGTGACTGATATATTTACTGAGATATTTACTGCCCTGGATGTGAAGGACAGTGACTGATATATTTACTGAGATATTTACTGCCCTGGATGTGAAGGACAGTGACTGATATATTTACTGAGATATTTACTGCCCTGGATGTGAAGGACAGTGACTGATATATTTACTGAGATATTTACTGCCCTGGATGTGAAGGACAGTGACTGATATATTTACTGAGATATTTACTGCCCTGGATGTGAAGGACAGTGACTGATATATTTACTGAGATATTTACTGCCCTGGATGTGAAGGACAGTGACTGATATATTTACTGAGATATTTACTGCCCTGGATGTGAAGGACAGTGACTGATATATTTACTGAGATATTTACTGCCCTGGATGTGAAGGACAGTGACTGATATATTTACTGAGATATTTACTGCCCTGGATGTGAAGGACAGTGACTGATATATTTACTGAGATATTTACTGCCCTGGATGTGAAGGACAGTGACTGATATATTTACTGAGATATTTACTGCCCTGGATGTGAAGGACAGTGACTGATATATTTACTGAGATATTTACTGCCCTGGATGTGAAGGACAGTGACTGATATATTTACTGAGATATTTACTGCCCTGGATGTGAAGGACAGTGACTGATATATTTACTGAGATATTTACTGCCCTGGATGTGAAGGACAGTGACTGATATATTTACTGAGATATTTACTGCCCTGGATGTGAAGGACAGTGACTGATATATTTACTGAGATATTTACTGCCCTGGATGTGAAGGACAGTGACTGATATATTTACTGAGATATTTACTGCCCTGGATGTGAAGGACAGTGACTGATATATTTACTGAGATATTTACTGCCCTGGATGTGAAGGACAGTGACTGATATATTTACTGAGATATTTACTGCCCTGGATGTGAAGGACAGTGACTGATATATTTACTGAGATATTTACTGCCCTGGATGTGAAGGACAGTGACTGATATATTTACTGAGATATTTACTGCCCTGGATGTGAAGGACAGTGACTGATATATTTACTGAGATATTTACTGCCCTGGATGTGAAGGACAGTGACTGATATATTTACTGAGATATTTACTGCCCTGGATGTGAAGGACAGTGACTGATATATTTACTGAGATATTTACTGCCCTGGATGTGAAGGACAGTGACTGATATATTTACTGAGATATTTACTGCCCTGGATGTGAAGGACAGTGACTGATATATTTACTGAGATATTTACTGCCCTGGATGTGAAGGACAGTGACTGATATATTTACTGAGATATTTACTGCCCTGGATGTGAAGGACAGTGACTGATATATTTACTGAGATATTTACTGCCCTGGATGTGAAGGACAGTGACTGATATATTTACTGAGATATTTACTGCCCTGGATGTGAAGGACAGTGACTGATATATTTACTGAGATATTTACTGCCCTGGATGTGAAGGACAGTGACTGATATATTTACTGAGATATTTACTGCCCTGGATGTGAAGGACAGTGACTGATATATTTACTGAGATATTTACTGCCCTGGATGTGAAGGACAGTGACTGATATATTTACTGAGATATTTACTGCCCTGGATGTGAAGGACAGTGACTGATATATTTACTGAGATATTTACTGCCCTGGATGTGAAGGACAGTGACTGATATATTTACTGAGATATTTACTGCCCTGGATGTGAAGGACAGTGACTGATATATTTACTGAGATATTTACTGCCCTGGATGTGAAGGACAGTGACTGATATATTTACTGAGATATTTACTGCCCTGGATGTGAAGGACAGTGACTGATATATTTACTGAGATATTTACTGCCCTGGATGTGAAGGACAGTGACTGATATATTTACTGAGATATTTACTGCCCTGGATGTGAAGGACAGTGACTGATATATTTACTGAGATATTTACTGCCCTGGATGTGAAGGACAGTGACTGATATATTTACTGAGATATTTACTGCCCTGGATGTGAAGGACAGTGACTGATATATTTACTGAGATATTTACTGCCCTGGATGTGAAGGACAGTGACTGATATATTTACTGAGATATTTACTGCCCTGGATGTGAAGGACAGTGACTGATATATTTACTGAGATATTTACTGCCCTGGATGTGAAGGACAGTGACTGATATATTTACTGAGATATTTACTGCCCTGGATGTGAAGGACAGTGACTGATATATTTACTGAGATATTTACTGCCCTGGATGTGAAGGACAGTGACTGATATATTTACTGAGATATTTACTGCCCTGGATGTGAAGGACAGTGACTGATATATTTACTGAGATATTTACTGCCCTGGATGTGAAGGACAGTGACTGATATATTTACTGAGATATTTACTGCCCTGGATGTGAAGGACAGTGACTGATATATTTACTGAGATATTTACTGCCCTGGATGTGAAGGACAGTGACTGATATATTTACTGAGATATTTACTGCCCTGGATGTGAAGGACAGTGACTGATATATTTACTGAGATATTTACTGCCCTGGATGTGAAGGACAGTGACTGATATATTTACTGAGATATTTACTGCCCTGGATGTGAAGGACAGTGACTGATATATTTACTGAGATATTTACTGCCCTGGATGTGAAGGACAGTGACTGATATATTTACTGAGATATTTACTGCCCTGGATGTGAAGGACAGTGACTGATATATTTACTGAGATATTTACTGCCCTGGATGTGAAGGACAGTGACTGATATATTTACTGAGATATTTACTGCCCTGGATGTGAAGGACAGTGACTGATATATTTACTGAGATATTTACTGCCCTGGATGTGAAGGACAGTGACTGATATATTTACTGAGATATTTACTGCCCTGGATGTGAAGGACAGTGACTGATATATTTACTGAGATATTTACTGCCCTGGATGTGAAGGACAGTGACTGATATATTTACTGAGATATTTACTGCCCTGGATGTGAAGGACAGTGACTGATATATTTACTGAGATATTTACTGCCCTGGATGTGAAGGACAGTGACTGATATATTTACTGAGATATTTACTGCCCTGGATGTGAAGGACAGTGACTGATATATTTACTGAGATATTTACTGCCCTGGATGTGAAGGACAGTGACTGATATATTTACTGAGATATTTACTGCCCTGGATGTGAAGGACAGTGACTGATATATTTACTGAGATATTTACTGCCCTGGATGTGAAGGACAGTGACTGATATATTTACTGAGATATTTACTGCCCTGGATGTGAAGGACAGTGACTGATATATTTACTGAGATATTTACTGCCCTGGATGTGAAGGACAGTGACTGATATATTTACTGAGATATTTACTGCCCTGGATGTGAAGGACAGTGACTGATATATTTACTGAGATATTTACTGCCCTGGATGTGAAGGACAGTGACTGATATATTTACTGAGATATTTACTGCCCTGGATGTGAAGGACAGTGACTGATATATTTACTGAGATATTTACTGCCCTGGATGTGAAGGACAGTGACTGATATATTTACTGAGATATTTACTGCCCTGGATGTGAAGGACAGTGACTGATATATTTACTGAGATATTTACTGCCCTGGATGTGAAGGACAGTGACTGATATATTTACTGAGATATTTACTGCCCTGGATGTGAAGGACAGTGACTGATATATTTACTGAGATATTTACTGCCCTGGATGTGAAGGACAGTGACTGATATATTTACTGAGATATTTACTGCCCTGGATGTGAAGGACAGTGACTGATATATTTACTGAGATATTTACTGCCCTGGATGTGAAGGACAGTGACTGATATATTTACTGAGATATTTACTGCCCTGGATGTGAAGGACAGTGACTGATATATTTACTGAGATATTTACTGCCCTGGATGTGAAGGACAGTGACTGATATATTTACTGAGATATTTACTGCCCTGGATGTGAAGGACAGTGACTGATATATTTACTGAGATATTTACTGCCCTGGATGTGAAGGACAGTGACTGATATATTTACTGAGATATTTACTGCCCTGGATGTGAAGGACAGTGACTGATATATTTACTGAGATATTTACTGCCCTGGATGTGAAGGACAGTGACTGATATATTTACTGAGATATTTACTGCCCTGGATGTGAAGGACAGTGACTGATATATTTACTGAGATATTTACTGCCCTGGATGTGAAGGACAGTGACTGATATATTTACTGAGATATTTACTGCCCTGGATGTGAAGGACAGTGACTGATATATTTACTGAGATATTTACTGCCCTGGATGTGAAGGACAGTGACTGATATATTTACTGAGATATTTACTGCCCTGGATGTGAAGGACAGTGACTGATATATTTACTGAGATATTTACTGCCCTGGATGTGAAGGACAGTGACTGATATATTTACTGAGATATTTACTGCCCTGGATGTGAAGGACAGTGACTGATATATTTACTGAGATATTTACTGCCCTGGATGTGAAGGACAGTGACTGATATATTTACTGAGATATTTACTGCCCTGGATGTGAAGGACAGTGACTGATATATTTACTGAGATATTTACTGCCCTGGATGTGAAGGACAGTGACTGATATATTTACTGAGATATTTACTGCCCTGGATGTGAAGGACAGTGACTGATATATTTACTGAGATATTTACTGCCCTGGATGTGAAGGACAGTGACTGATATATTTACTGAGATATTTACTGCCCTGGATGTGAAGGACAGTGACTGATATATTTACTGAGATATTTACTGCCCTGGATGTGAAGGACAGTGACTGATATATTTACTGAGATATTTACTGCCCTGGATGTGAAGGACAGTGACTGATATATTTACTGAGATATTTACTGCCCTGGATGTGAAGGACAGTGACTGATATATTTACTGAGATATTTACTGCCCTGGATGTGAAGGACAGTGACTGATATATTTACTGAGATATTTACTGCCCTGGATGTGAAGGACAGTGACTGATATATTTACTGAGATATTTACTGCCCTGGATGTGAAGGACAGTGACTGATATATTTACTGAGATATTTACTGCCCTGGATGTGAAGGACAGTGACTGATATATTTACTGAGATATTTACTGCCCTGGATGTGAAGGACAGTGACTGATATATTTACTGAGATATTTACTGCCCTGGATGTGAAGGACAGTGACTGATATATTTACTGAGATATTTACTGCCCTGGATGTGAAGGACAGTGACTGATATATTTACTGAGATATTTACTGCCCTGGATGTGAAGGACAGTGACTGATATATTTACTGAGATATTTACTGCCCTGGATGTGAAGGACAGTGACTGATATATTTACTGAGATATTTACTGCCCTGGATGTGAAGGACAGTGACTGATATATTTACTGAGATATTTACTGCCCTGGATGTGAAGGACAGTGACTGATATATTTACTGAGATATTTACTGCCCTGGATGTGAAGGACAGTGACTGATATATTTACTGAGATATTTACTGCCCTGGATGTGAAGGACAGTGACTGATATATTTACTGAGATATTTACTGCCCTGGATGTGAAGGACAGTGACTGATATATTTACTGAGATATTTACTGCCCTGGATGTGAAGGACAGTGACTGATATATTTACTGAGATATTTACTGCCCTGGATGTGAAGGACAGTGACTGATATATTTACTGAGATATTTACTGCCCTGGATGTGAAGGACAGTGACTGATATATTTACTGAGATATTTACTGCCCTGGATGTGAAGGACAGTGACTGATATATTTACTGAGATATTTACTGCCCTGGATGTGAAGGACAGTGACTGATATATTTACTGAGATATTTACTGCCCTGGATGTGAAGGACAGTGACTGATATATTTACTGAGATATTTACTGCCCTGGATGTGAAGGACAGTGACTGATATATTTACTGAGATATTTACTGCCCTGGATGTGAAGGACAGTGACTGATATATTTACTGAGATATTTACTGCCCTGGATGTGAAGGACAGTGACTGATATATTTACTGAGATATTTACTGCCCTGGATGTGAAGGACAGTGACTGATATATTTACTGAGATATTTACTGCCCTGGATGTGAAGGACAGTGACTGATATATTTACTGAGATATTTACTGCCCTGGATGTGAAGGACAGTGACTGATATATTTACTGAGATATTTACTGCCCTGGATGTGAAGGACAGTGACTGATATATTTACTGAGATATTTACTGCCCTGGATGTGAAGGACAGTGACTGATATATTTACTGAGATATTTACTGCCCTGGATGTGAAGGACAGTGACTGATATATTTACTGAGATATTTACTGCCCTGGATGTGAAGGACAGTGACTGATATATTTACTGAGATATTTACTGCCCTGGATGTGAAGGACAGTGACTGATATATTTACTGAGATATTTACTGCCCTGGATGTGAAGGACAGTGACTGATATATTTACTGAGATATTTACTGCCCTGGATGTGAAGGACAGTGACTGATATATTTACTGAGATATTTACTGCCCTGGATGTGAAGGACAGTGACTGATATATTTACTGAGATATTTACTGCCCTGGATGTGAAGGACAGTGACTGATATATTTACTGAGATATTTACTGCCCTGGATGTGAAGGACAGTGACTGATATATTTACTGAGATATTTACTGCCCTGGATGTGAAGGACAGTGACTGATATATTTACTGAGATATTTACTGCCCTGGATGTGAAGGACAGTGACTGATATATTTACTGAGATATTTACTGCCCTGGATGTGAAGGACAGTGACTGATATATTTACTGAGATATTTACTGCCCTGGATGTGAAGGACAGTGACTGATATATTTACTGAGATATTTACTGCCCTGGATGTGAAGGACAGTGACTGATATATTTACTGAGATATTTACTGCCCTGGATGTGAAGGACAGTGACTGATATATTTACTGAGATATTTACTGCCCTGGATGTGAAGGACAGTGACTGATATATTTACTGAGATATTTACTGCCCTGGATGTGAAGGACAGTGACTGATATATTTACTGAGATATTTACTGCCCTGGATGTGAAGGACAGTGACTGATATATTTACTGAGATATTTACTGCCCTGGATGTGAAGGACAGTGACTGATATATTTACTGAGATATTTACTGCCCTGGATGTGAAGGACAGTGACTGATATATTTACTGAGATATTTACTGCCCTGGATGTGAAGGACAGTGACTGATATATTTACTGAGATATTTACTGCCCTGGATGTGAAGGACAGTGACTGATATATTTACTGAGATATTTACTGCCCTGGATGTGAAGGACAGTGACTGATATATTTACTGAGATATTTACTGCCCTGGATGTGAAGGACAGTGACTGATATATTTACTGAGATATTTACTGCCCTGGATGTGAAGGACAGTGACTGATATATTTACTGAGATATTTACTGCCCTGGATGTGAAGGACAGTGACTGATATATTTACTGAGATATTTACTGCCCTGGATGTGAAGGACAGTGACTGATATATTTACTGAGATATTTACTGCCCTGGATGTGAAGGACAGTGACTGATATATTTACTGAGATATTTACTGCCCTGGATGTGAAGGACAGTGACTGATATATTTACTGAGATATTTACTGCCCTGGATGTGAAGGACAGTGACTGATATATTTACTGAGATATTTACTGCCCTGGATGTGAAGGACAGTGACTGATATATTTACTGAGATATTTACTGCCCTGGATGTGAAGGACAGTGACTGATATATTTACTGAGATATTTACTGCCCTGGATGTGAAGGACAGTGACTGATATATTTACTGAGATATTTACTGCCCTGGATGTGAAGGACAGTGACTGATATATTTACTGAGATATTTACTGCCCTGGATGTGAAGGACAGTGACTGATATATTTACTGAGATATTTACTGCCCTGGATGTGAAGGACAGTGACTGATATATTTACTGAGATATTTACTGCCCTGGATGTGAAGGACAGTGACTGATATATTTACTGAGATATTTACTGCCCTGGATGTGAAGGACAGTGACTGATATATTTACTGAGATATTTACTGCCCTGGATGTGAAGGACAGTGACTGATATATTTACTGAGATATTTACTGCCCTGGATGTGAAGGACAGTGACTGATATATTTACTGAGATATTTACTGCCCTGGATGTGAAGGACAGTGACTGATATATTTACTGAGATATTTACTGCCCTGGATGTGAAGGACAGTGACTGATATATTTACTGAGATATTTACTGCCCTGGATGTGAAGGACAGTGACTGATATATTTACTGAGATATTTACTGCCCTGGATGTGAAGGACAGTGACTGATATATTTACTGAGATATTTACTGCCCTGGATGTGAAGGACAGTGACTGATATATTTACTGAGATATTTACTGCCCTGGATGTGAAGGACAGTGACTGATATATTTACTGAGATATTTACTGCCCTGGATGTGAAGGACAGTGACTGATATATTTACTGAGATATTTACTGCCCTGGATGTGAAGGACAGTGACTGATATATTTACTGAGATATTTACTGCCCTGGATGTGAAGGACAGTGACTGATATATTTACTGAGATATTTACTGCCCTGGATGTGAAGGACAGTGACTGATATATTTACTGAGATATTTACTGCCCTGGATGTGAAGGACAGTGACTGATATATTTACTGAGATATTTACTGCCCTGGATGTGAAGGACAGTGACTGATATATTTACTGAGATATTTACTGCCCTGGATGTGAAGGACAGTGACTGATATATTTACTGAGATATTTACTGCCCTGGATGTGAAGGACAGTGACTGATATATTTACTGAGATATTTACTGCCCTGGATGTGAAGGACAGTGACTGATATATTTACTGAGATATTTACTGCCCTGGATGTGAAGGACAGTGACTGATATATTTACTGAGATATTTACTGCCCTGGATGTGAAGGACAGTGACTGATATATTTACTGAGATATTTACTGCCCTGGATGTGAAGGACAGTGACTGATATATTTACTGAGATATTTACTGCCCTGGATGTGAAGGACAGTGACTGATATATTTACTGAGATATTTACTGCCCTGGATGTGAAGGACAGTGACTGATATATTTACTGAGATATTTACTGCCCTGGATGTGAAGGACAGTGACTGATATATTTACTGAGATATTTACTGCCCTGGATGTGAAGGACAGTGACTGATATATTTACTGAGATATTTACTGCCCTGGATGTGAAGGACAGTGACTGATATATTTACTGAGATATTTACTGCCCTGGATGTGAAGGACAGTGACTGATATATTTACTGAGATATTTACTGCCCTGGATGTGAAGGACAGTGACTGATATATTTACTGAGATATTTACTGCCCTGGATGTGAAGGACAGTGACTGATATATTTACTGAGATATTTACTGCCCTGGATGTGAAGGACAGTGACTGATATATTTACTGAGATATTTACTGCCCTGGATGTGAAGGACAGTGACTGATATATTTACTGAGATATTTACTGCCCTGGATGTGAAGGACAGTGACTGATATATTTACTGAGATATTTACTGCCCTGGATGTGAAGGACAGTGACTGATATATTTACTGAGATATTTACTGCCCTGGATGTGAAGGACAGTGACTGATATATTTACTGAGATATTTACTGCCCTGGATGTGAAGGACAGTGACTGATATATTTACTGAGATATTTACTGCCCTGGATGTGAAGGACAGTGACTGATATATTTACTGAGATATTTACTGCCCTGGATGTGAAGGACAGTGACTGATATATTTACTGAGATATTTACTGCCCTGGATGTGAAGGACAGTGACTGATATATTTACTGAGATATTTACTGCCCTGGATGTGAAGGACAGTGACTGATATATTTACTGAGATATTTACTGCCCTGGATGTGAAGGACAGTGACTGATATATTTACTGAGATATTTACTGCCCTGGATGTGAAGGACAGTGACTGATATATTTACTGAGATATTTACTGCCCTGGATGTGAAGGACAGTGACTGATATATTTACTGAGATATTTACTGCCCTGGATGTGAAGGACAGTGACTGATATATTTACTGAGATATTTACTGCCCTGGATGTGAAGGACAGTGACTGATATATTTACTGAGATATTTACTGCCCTGGATGTGAAGGACAGTGACTGATATATTTACTGAGATATTTACTGCCCTGGATGTGAAGGACAGTGACTGATATATTTACTGAGATATTTACTGCCCTGGATGTGAAGGACAGTGACTGATATATTTACTGAGATATTTACTGCCCTGGATGTGAAGGACAGTGACTGATATATTTACTGAGATATTTACTGCCCTGGATGTGAAGGACAGTGACTGATATATTTACTGAGATATTTACTGCCCTGGATGTGAAGGACAGTGACTGATATATTTACTGAGATATTTACTGCCCTGGATGTGAAGGACAGTGACTGATATATTTACTGAGATATTTACTGCCCTGGATGTGAAGGACAGTGACTGATATATTTACTGAGATATTTACTGCCCTGGATGTGAAGGACAGTGACTGATATATTTACTGAGATATTTACTGCCCTGGATGTGAAGGACAGTGACTGATATATTTACTGAGATATTTACTGCCCTGGATGTGAAGGACAGTGACTGATATATTTACTGAGATATTTACTGCCCTGGATGTGAAGGACAGTGACTGATATATTTACTGAGATATTTACTGCCCTGGATGTGAAGGACAGTGACTGATATATTTACTGAGATATTTACTGCCCTGGATGTGAAGGACAGTGACTGATATATTTACTGAGATATTTACTGCCCTGGATGTGAAGGACAGTGACTGATATATTTACTGAGATATTTACTGCCCTGGATGTGAAGGACAGTGACTGATATATTTACTGAGATATTTACTGCCCTGGATGTGAAGGACAGTGACTGATATATTTACTGAGATATTTACTGCCCTGGATGTGAAGGACAGTGACTGATATATTTACTGAGATATTTACTGCCCTGGATGTGAAGGACAGTGACTGATATATTTACTGAGATATTTACTGCCCTGGATGTGAAGGACAGTGACTGATATATTTACTGAGATATTTACTGCCCTGGATGTGAAGGACAGTGACTGATATATTTACTGAGATATTTACTGCCCTGGATGTGAAGGACAGTGACTGATATATTTACTGAGATATTTACTGCCCTGGATGTGAAGGACAGTGACTGATATATTTACTGAGATATTTACTGCCCTGGATGTGAAGGACAGTGACTGATATATTTACTGAGATATTTACTGCCCTGGATGTGAAGGACAGTGACTGATATATTTACTGAGATATTTACTGCCCTGGATGTGAAGGACAGTGACTGATATATTTACTGAGATATTTACTGCCCTGGATGTGAAGGACAGTGACTGATATATTTACTGAGATATTTACTGCCCTGGATGTGAAGGACAGTGACTGATATATTTACTGAGATATTTACTGCCCTGGATGTGAAGGACAGTGACTGATATATTTACTGAGATATTTACTGCCCTGGATGTGAAGGACAGTGACTGATATATTTACTGAGATATTTACTGCCCTGGATGTGAAGGACAGTGACTGATATATTTACTGAGATATTTACTGCCCTGGATGTGAAGGACAGTGACTGATATATTTACTGAGATATTTACTGCCCTGGATGTGAAGGACAGTGACTGATATATTTACTGAGATATTTACTGCCCTGGATGTGAAGGACAGTGACTGATATATTTACTGAGATATTTACTGCCCTGGATGTGAAGGACAGTGACTGATATATTTACTGAGATATTTACTGCCCTGGATGTGAAGGACAGTGACTGATATATTTACTGAGATATTTACTGCCCTGGATGTGAAGGACAGTGACTGATATATTTACTGAGATATTTACTGCCCTGGATGTGAAGGACAGTGACTGATATATTTACTGAGATATTTACTGCCCTGGATGTGAAGGACAGTGACTGATATATTTACTGAGATATTTACTGCCCTGGATGTGAAGGACAGTGACTGATATATTTACTGAGATATTTACTGCCCTGGATGTGAAGGACAGTGACTGATATATTTACTGAGATATTTACTGCCCTGGATGTGAAGGACAGTGACTGATATATTTACTGAGATATTTACTGCCCTGGATGTGAAGGACAGTGACTGATATATTTACTGAGATATTTACTGCCCTGGATGTGAAGGACAGTGACTGATATATTTACTGAGATATTTACTGCCCTGGATGTGAAGGACAGTGACTGATATATTTACTGAGATATTTACTGCCCTGGATGTGAAGGACAGTGACTGATATATTTACTGAGATATTTACTGCCCTGGATGTGAAGGACAGTGACTGATATATTTACTGAGATATTTACTGCCCTGGATGTGAAGGACAGTGACTGATATATTTACTGAGATATTTACTGCCCTGGATGTGAAGGACAGTGACTGATATATTTACTGAGATATTTACTGCCCTGGATGTGAAGGACAGTGACTGATATATTTACTGAGATATTTACTGCCCTGGATGTGAAGGACAGTGACTGATATATTTACTGAGATATTTACTGCCCTGGATGTGAAGGACAGTGACTGATATATTTACTGAGATATTTACTGCCCTGGATGTGAAGGACAGTGACTGATATATTTACTGAGATATTTACTGCCCTGGATGTGAAGGACAGTGACTGATATATTTACTGAGATATTTACTGCCCTGGATGTGAAGGACAGTGACTGATATATTTACTGAGATATTTACTGCCCTGGATGTGAAGGACAGTGACTGATATATTTACTGAGATATTTACTGCCCTGGATGTGAAGGACAGTGACTGATATATTTACTGAGATATTTACTGCCCTGGATGTGAAGGACAGTGACTGATATATTTACTGAGATATTTACTGCCCTGGATGTGAAGGACAGTGACTGATATATTTACTGAGATATTTACTGCCCTGGATGTGAAGGACAGTGACTGATATATTTACTGAGATATTTACTGCCCTGGATGTGAAGGACAGTGACTGATATATTTACTGAGATATTTACTGCCCTGGATGTGAAGGACAGTGACTGATATATTTACTGAGATATTTACTGCCCTGGATGTGAAGGACAGTGACTGATATATTTACTGAGATATTTACTGCCCTGGATGTGAAGGACAGTGACTGATATATTTACTGAGATATTTACTGCCCTGGATGTGAAGGACAGTGACTGATATATTTACTGAGATATTTACTGCCCTGGATGTGAAGGACAGTGACTGATATATTTACTGAGATATTTACTGCCCTGGATGTGAAGGACAGTGACTGATATATTTACTGAGATATTTACTGCCCTGGATGTGAAGGACAGTGACTGATATATTTACTGAGATATTTACTGCCCTGGATGTGAAGGACAGTGACTGATATATTTACTGAGATATTTACTGCCCTGGATGTGAAGGACAGTGACTGATATATTTACTGAGATATTTACTGCCCTGGATGTGAAGGACAGTGACTGATATATTTACTGAGATATTTACTGCCCTGGATGTGAAGGACAGTGACTGATATATTTACTGAGATATTTACTGCCCTGGATGTGAAGGACAGTGACTGATATATTTACTGAGATATTTACTGCCCTGGATGTGAAGGACAGTGACTGATATATTTACTGAGATATTTACTGCCCTGGATGTGAAGGACAGTGACTGATATATTTACTGAGATATTTACTGCCCTGGATGTGAAGGACAGTGACTGATATATTTACTGAGATATTTACTGCCCTGGATGTGAAGGACAGTGACTGATATATTTACTGAGATATTTACTGCCCTGGATGTGAAGGACAGTGACTGATATATTTACTGAGATATTTACTGCCCTGGATGTGAAGGACAGTGACTGATATATTTACTGAGATATTTACTGCCCTGGATGTGAAGGACAGTGACTGATATATTTACTGAGATATTTACTGCCCTGGATGTGAAGGACAGTGACTGATATATTTACTGAGATATTTACTGCCCTGGATGTGAAGGACAGTGACTGATATATTTACTGAGATATTTACTGCCCTGGATGTGAAGGACAGTGACTGATATATTTACTGAGATATTTACTGCCCTGGATGTGAAGGACAGTGACTGATATATTTACTGAGATATTTACTGCCCTGGATGTGAAGGACAGTGACTGATATATTTACTGAGATATTTACTGCCCTGGATGTGAAGGACAGTGACTGATATATTTACTGAGATATTTACTGCCCTGGATGTGAAGGACAGTGACTGATATATTTACTGAGATATTTACTGCCCTGGATGTGAAGGACAGTGACTGATATATTTACTGAGATATTTACTGCCCTGGATGTGAAGGACAGTGACTGATATATTTACTGAGATATTTACTGCCCTGGATGTGAAGGACAGTGACTGATATATTTACTGAGATATTTACTGCCCTGGATGTGAAGGACAGTGACTGATATATTTACTGAGATATTTACTGCCCTGGATGTGAAGGACAGTGACTGATATATTTACTGAGATATTTACTGCCCTGGATGTGAAGGACAGTGACTGATATATTTACTGAGATATTTACTGCCCTGGATGTGAAGGACAGTGACTGATATATTTACTGAGATATTTACTGCCCTGGATGTGAAGGACAGTGACTGATATATTTACTGAGATATTTACTGCCCTGGATGTGAAGGACAGTGACTGATATATTTACTGAGATATTTACTGCCCTGGATGTGAAGGACAGTGACTGATATATTTACTGAGATATTTACTGCCCTGGATGTGAAGGACAGTGACTGATATATTTACTGAGATATTTACTGCCCTGGATGTGAAGGACAGTGACTGATATATTTACTGAGATATTTACTGCCCTGGATGTGAAGGACAGTGACTGATATATTTACTGAGATATTTACTGCCCTGGATGTGAAGGACAGTGACTGATATATTTACTGAGATATTTACTGCCCTGGATGTGAAGGACAGTGACTGATATATTTACTGAGATATTTACTGCCCTGGATGTGAAGGACAGTGACTGATATATTTACTGAGATATTTACTGCCCTGGATGTGAAGGACAGTGACTGATATATTTACTGAGATATTTACTGCCCTGGATGTGAAGGACAGTGACTGATATATTTACTGAGATATTTACTGCCCTGGATGTGAAGGACAGTGACTGATATATTTACTGAGATATTTACTGCCCTGGATGTGAAGGACAGTGACTGATATATTTACTGAGATATTTACTGCCCTGGATGTGAAGGACAGTGACTGATATATTTACTGAGATATTTACTGCCCTGGATGTGAAGGACAGTGACTGATATATTTACTGAGATATTTACTGCCCTGGATGTGAAGGACAGTGACTGATATATTTACTGAGATATTTACTGCCCTGGATGTGAAGGACAGTGACTGATATATTTACTGAGATATTTACTGCCCTGGATGTGAAGGACAGTGACTGATATATTTACTGAGATATTTACTGCCCTGGATGTGAAGGACAGTGACTGATATATTTACTGAGATATTTACTGCCCTGGATGTGAAGGACAGTGACTGATATATTTACTGAGATATTTACTGCCCTGGATGTGAAGGACAGTGACTGATATATTTACTGAGATATTTACTGCCCTGGATGTGAAGGACAGTGACTGATATATTTACTGAGATATTTACTGCCCTGGATGTGAAGGACAGTGACTGATATATTTACTGAGATATTTACTGCCCTGGATGTGAAGGACAGTGACTGATATATTTACTGAGATATTTACTGCCCTGGATGTGAAGGACAGTGACTGATATATTTACTGAGATATTTACTGCCCTGGATGTGAAGGACAGTGACTGATATATTTACTGAGATATTTACTGCCCTGGATGTGAAGGACAGTGACTGATATATTTACTGAGATATTTACTGCCCTGGATGTGAAGGACAGTGACTGATATATTTACTGAGATATTTACTGCCCTGGATGTGAAGGACAGTGACTGATATATTTACTGAGATATTTACTGCCCTGGATGTGAAGGACAGTGACTGATATATTTACTGAGATATTTACTGCCCTGGATGTGAAGGACAGTGACTGATATATTTACTGAGATATTTACTGCCCTGGATGTGAAGGACAGTGACTGATATATTTACTGAGATATTTACTGCCCTGGATGTGAAGGACAGTGACTGATATATTTACTGAGATATTTACTGCCCTGGATGTGAAGGACAGTGACTGATATATTTACTGAGATATTTACTGCCCTGGATGTGAAGGACAGTGACTGATATATTTACTGAGATATTTACTGCCCTGGATGTGAAGGACAGTGACTGATATATTTACTGAGATATTTACTGCCCTGGATGTGAAGGACAGTGACTGATATATTTACTGAGATATTTACTGCCCTGGATGTGAAGGACAGTGACTGATATATTTACTGAGATATTTACTGCCCTGGATGTGAAGGACAGTGACTGATATATTTACTGAGATATTTACTGCCCTGGATGTGAAGGACAGTGACTGATATATTTACTGAGATATTTACTGCCCTGGATGTGAAGGACAGTGACTGATATATTTACTGAGATATTTACTGCCCTGGATGTGAAGGACAGTGACTGATATATTTACTGAGATATTTACTGCCCTGGATGTGAAGGACAGTGACTGATATATTTACTGAGATATTTACTGCCCTGGATGTGAAGGACAGTGACTGATATATTTACTGAGATATTTACTGCCCTGGATGTGAAGGACAGTGACTGATATATTTACTGAGATATTTACTGCCCTGGATGTGAAGGACAGTGACTGATATATTTACTGAGATATTTACTGCCCTGGATGTGAAGGACAGTGACTGATATATTTACTGAGATATTTACTGCCCTGGATGTGAAGGACAGTGACTGATATATTTACTGAGATATTTACTGCCCTGGATGTGAAGGACAGTGACTGATATATTTACTGAGATATTTACTGCCCTGGATGTGAAGGACAGTGACTGATATATTTACTGAGATATTTACTGCCCTGGATGTGAAGGACAGTGACTGATATATTTACTGAGATATTTACTGCCCTGGATGTGAAGGACAGTGACTGATATATTTACTGAGATATTTACTGCCCTGGATGTGAAGGACAGTGACTGATATATTTACTGAGATATTTACTGCCCTGGATGTGAAGGACAGTGACTGATATATTTACTGAGATATTTACTGCCCTGGATGTGAAGGACAGTGACTGATATATTTACTGAGATATTTACTGCCCTGGATGTGAAGGACAGTGACTGATATATTTACTGAGATATTTACTGCCCTGGATGTGAAGGACAGTGACTGATATATTTACTGAGATATTTACTGCCCTGGATGTGAAGGACAGTGACTGATATATTTACTGAGATATTTACTGCCCTGGATGTGAAGGACAGTGACTGATATATTTACTGAGATATTTACTGCCCTGGATGTGAAGGACAGTGACTGATATATTTACTGAGATATTTACTGCCCTGGATGTGAAGGACAGTGACTGATATATTTACTGAGATATTTACTGCCCTGGATGTGAAGGACAGTGACTGATATATTTACTGAGATATTTACTGCCCTGGATGTGAAGGACAGTGACTGATATATTTACTGAGATATTTACTGCCCTGGATGTGAAGGACAGTGACTGATATATTTACTGAGATATTTACTGCCCTGGATGTGAAGGACAGTGACTGATATATTTACTGAGATATTTACTGCCCTGGATGTGAAGGACAGTGACTGATATATTTACTGAGATATTTACTGCCCTGGATGTGAAGGACAGTGACTGATATATTTACTGAGATATTTACTGCCCTGGATGTGAAGGACAGTGACTGATATATTTACTGAGATATTTACTGCCCTGGATGTGAAGGACAGTGACTGATATATTTACTGAGATATTTACTGCCCTGGATGTGAAGGACAGTGACTGATATATTTACTGAGATATTTACTGCCCTGGATGTGAAGGACAGTGACTGATATATTTACTGAGATATTTACTGCCCTGGATGTGAAGGACAGTGACTGATATATTTACTGAGATATTTACTGCCCTGGATGTGAAGGACAGTGACTGATATATTTACTGAGATATTTACTGCCCTGGATGTGAAGGACAGTGACTGATATATTTACTGAGATATTTACTGCCCTGGATGTGAAGGACAGTGACTGATATATTTACTGAGATATTTACTGCCCTGGATGTGAAGGACAGTGACTGATATATTTACTGAGATATTTACTGCCCTGGATGTGAAGGACAGTGACTGATATATTTACTGAGATATTTACTGCCCTGGATGTGAAGGACAGTGACTGATATATTTACTGAGATATTTACTGCCCTGGATGTGAAGGACAGTGACTGATATATTTACTGAGATATTTACTGCCCTGGATGTGAAGGACAGTGACTGATATATTTACTGAGATATTTACTGCCCTGGATGTGAAGGACAGTGACTGATATATTTACTGAGATATTTACTGCCCTGGATGTGAAGGACAGTGACTGATATATTTACTGAGATATTTACTGCCCTGGATGTGAAGGACAGTGACTGATATATTTACTGAGATATTTACTGCCCTGGATGTGAAGGACAGTGACTGATATATTTACTGAGATATTTACTGCCCTGGATGTGAAGGACAGTGACTGATATATTTACTGAGATATTTACTGCCCTGGATGTGAAGGACAGTGACTGATATATTTACTGAGATATTTACTGCCCTGGATGTGAAGGACAGTGACTGATATATTTACTGAGATATTTACTGCCCTGGATGTGAAGGACAGTGACTGATATATTTACTGAGATATTTACTGCCCTGGATGTGAAGGACAGTGACTGATATATTTACTGAGATATTTACTGCCCTGGATGTGAAGGACAGTGACTGATATATTTACTGAGATATTTACTGCCCTGGATGTGAAGGACAGTGACTGATATATTTACTGAGATATTTACTGCCCTGGATGTGAAGGACAGTGACTGATATATTTACTGAGATATTTACTGCCCTGGATGTGAAGGACAGTGACTGATATATTTACTGAGATATTTACTGCCCTGGATGTGAAGGACAGTGACTGATATATTTACTGAGATATTTACTGCCCTGGATGTGAAGGACAGTGACTGATATATTTACTGAGATATTTACTGCCCTGGATGTGAAGGACAGTGACTGATATATTTACTGAGATATTTACTGCCCTGGATGTGAAGGACAGTGACTGATATATTTACTGAGATATTTACTGCCCTGGATGTGAAGGACAGTGACTGATATATTTACTGAGATATTTACTGCCCTGGATGTGAAGGACAGTGACTGATATATTTACTGAGATATTTACTGCCCTGGATGTGAAGGACAGTGACTGATATATTTACTGAGATATTTACTGCCCTGGATGTGAAGGACAGTGACTGATATATTTACTGAGATATTTACTGCCCTGGATGTGAAGGACAGTGACTGATATATTTACTGAGATATTTACTGCCCTGGATGTGAAGGACAGTGACTGATATATTTACTGAGATATTTACTGCCCTGGATGTGAAGGACAGTGACTGATATATTTACTGAGATATTTACTGCCCTGGATGTGAAGGACAGTGACTGATATATTTACTGAGATATTTACTGCCCTGGATGTGAAGGACAGTGACTGATATATTTACTGAGATATTTACTGCCCTGGATGTGAAGGACAGTGACTGATATATTTACTGAGATATTTACTGCCCTGGATGTGAAGGACAGTGACTGATATATTTACTGAGATATTTACTGCCCTGGATGTGAAGGACAGTGACTGATATATTTACTGAGATATTTACTGCCCTGGATGTGAAGGACAGTGACTGATATATTTACTGAGATATTTACTGCCCTGGATGTGAAGGACAGTGACTGATATATTTACTGAGATATTTACTGCCCTGGATGTGAAGGACAGTGACTGATATATTTACTGAGATATTTACTGCCCTGGATGTGAAGGACAGTGACTGATATATTTACTGAGATATTTACTGCCCTGGATGTGAAGGACAGTGACTGATATATTTACTGAGATATTTACTGCCCTGGATGTGAAGGACAGTGACTGATATATTTACTGAGATATTTACTGCCCTGGATGTGAAGGACAGTGACTGATATATTTACTGAGATATTTACTGCCCTGGATGTGAAGGACAGTGACTGATATATTTACTGAGATATTTACTGCCCTGGATGTGAAGGACAGTGACTGATATATTTACTGAGATATTTACTGCCCTGGATGTGAAGGACAGTGACTGATATATTTACTGAGATATTTACTGCCCTGGATGTGAAGGAC
Source organism: Carcharodon carcharias (assembly GCF_017639515.1). Taxonomy (NCBI): domain Eukaryota; kingdom Metazoa; phylum Chordata; class Chondrichthyes; order Lamniformes; family Lamnidae; genus Carcharodon; species Carcharodon carcharias. The sequence continues at coordinate 2,281,012 of NC_054499.1, forward strand.
AGTGACTGATATATTTACTGAGATATTTACTGCCCTGGATGTGAAGGACAGTGACTGATATATTTACTGAGATATTTACTGCCCTGGATGTGAAGGACAGTGACTGATATATTTACTGAGATATTTACTGCCCTGGATGTGAAGGACAGTGACTGATATATTTACTGAGATATTTACTGCCCTGGATGTGAAGGACAGTGACTGATATATTTACTGAGATATTTACTGCCCTGGATGTGAAGGACAGTGACTGATATATTTACTGAGATATTTACTGCCCTGGATGTGAAGGACAGTGACTGATATATTTACTGAGATATTTACTGCCCTGGATGTGAAGGACAGTGACTGATATATTTACTGAGATATTTACTGCCCTGGATGTGAAGGACAGTGACTGATATATTTACTGAGATATTTACTGCCCTGGATGTGAAGGACAGTGACTGATATATTTACTGAGATATTTACTGCCCTGGATGTGAAGGACAGTGACTGATATATTTACTGAGATATTTACTGCCCTGGATGTGAAGGACAGTGACTGATATATTTACTGAGATATTTACTGCCCTGGATGTGAAGGACAGTGACTGATATATTTACTGAGATATTTACTGCCCTGGATGTGAAGGACAGTGACTGATATATTTACTGAGATATTTACTGCCCTGGATGTGAAGGACAGTGACTGATATATTTACTGAGATATTTACTGCCCTGGATGTGAAGGACAGTGACTGATATATTTACTGAGATATTTACTGCCCTGGATGTGAAGGACAGTGACTGATATATTTACTGAGATATTTACTGCCCTGGATGTGAAGGACAGTGACTGATATATTTACTGAGATATTTACTGCCCTGGATGTGAAGGACAGTGACTGATATATTTACTGAGATATTTACTGCCCTGGATGTGAAGGACAGTGACTGATATATTTACTGAGATATTTACTGCCCTGGATGTGAAGGACAGTGACTGATATATTTACTGAGATATTTACTGCCCTGGATGTGAAGGACAGTGACTGATATATTTACTGAGATATTTACTGCCCTGGATGTGAAGGACAGTGACTGATATATTTACTGAGATATTTACTGCCCTGGATGTGAAGGACAGTGACTGATATATTTACTGAGATATTTACTGCCCTGGATGTGAAGGACAGTGACTGATATATTTACTGAGATATTTACTGCCCTGGATGTGAAGGACAGTGACTGATATATTTACTGAGATATTTACTGCCCTGGATGTGAAGGACAGTGACTGATATATTTACTGAGATATTTACTGCCCTGGATGTGAAGGACAGTGACTGATATATTTACTGAGATATTTACTGCCCTGGATGTGAAGGACAGTGACTGATATATTTACTGAGATATTTACTGCCCTGGATGTGAAGGACAGTGACTGATATATTTACTGAGATATTTACTGCCCTGGATGTGAAGGACAGTGACTGATATATTTACTGAGATATTTACTGCCCTGGATGTGAAGGACAGTGACTGATATATTTACTGAGATATTTACTGCCCTGGATGTGAAGGACAGTGACTGATATATTTACTGAGATATTTACTGCCCTGGATGTGAAGGACAGTGACTGATATATTTACTGAGATATTTACTGCCCTGGATGTGAAGGACAGTGACTGATATATTTACTGAGATATTTACTGCCCTGGATGTGAAGGACAGTGACTGATATATTTACTGAGATATTTACTGCCCTGGATGTGAAGGACAGTGACTGATATATTTACTGAGATATTTACTGCCCTGGATGTGAAGGACAGTGACTGATATATTTACTGAGATATTTACTGCCCTGGATGTGAAGGACAGTGACTGATATATTTACTGAGATATTTACTGCCCTGGATGTGAAGGACAGTGACTGATATATTTACTGAGATATTTACTGCCCTGGATGTGAAGGACAGTGACTGATATATTTACTGAGATATTTACTGCCCTGGATGTGAAGGACAGTGACTGATATATTTACTGAGATATTTACTGCCCTGGATGTGAAGGACAGTGACTGATATATTTACTGAGATATTTACTGCCCTGGATGTGAAGGACAGTGACTGATATATTTACTGAGATATTTACTGCCCTGGATGTGAAGGACAGTGACTGATATATTTACTGAGATATTTACTGCCCTGGATGTGAAGGACAGTGACTGATATATTTACTGAGATATTTACTGCCCTGGATGTGAAGGACAGTGACTGATATATTTACTGAGATATTTACTGCCCTGGATGTGAAGGACAGTGACTGATATATTTACTGAGATATTTACTGCCCTGGATGTGAAGGACAGTGACTGATATATTTACTGAGATATTTACTGCCCTGGATGTGAAGGACAGTGACTGATATATTTACTGAGATATTTACTGCCCTGGATGTGAAGGACAGTGACTGATATATTTACTGAGATATTTACTGCCCTGGATGTGAAGGACAGTGACTGATATATTTACTGAGATATTTACTGCCCTGGATGTGAAGGACAGTGACTGATATATTTACTGAGATATTTACTGCCCTGGATGTGAAGGACAGTGACTGATATATTTACTGAGATATTTACTGCCCTGGATGTGAAGGACAGTGACTGATATATTTACTGAGATATTTACTGCCCTGGATGTGAAGGACAGTGACTGATATATTTACTGAGATATTTACTGCCCTGGATGTGAAGGACAGTGACTGATATATTTACTGAGATATTTACTGCCCTGGATGTGAAGGACAGTGACTGATATATTTACTGAGATATTTACTGCCCTGGATGTGAAGGACAGTGACTGATATATTTACTGAGATATTTACTGCCCTGGATGTGAAGGACAGTGACTGATATATTTACTGAGATATTTACTGCCCTGGATGTGAAGGACAGTGACTGATATATTTACTGAGATATTTACTGCCCTGGATGTGAAGGACAGTGACTGATATATTTACTGAGATATTTACTGCCCTGGATGTGAAGGACAGTGACTGATATATTTACTGAGATATTTACTGCCCTGGATGTGAAGGACAGTGACTGATATATTTACTGAGATATTTACTGCCCTGGATGTGAAGGACAGTGACTGATATATTTACTGAGATATTTACTGCCCTGGATGTGAAGGACAGTGACTGATATATTTACTGAGATATTTACTGCCCTGGATGTGAAGGACAGTGACTGATATATTTACTGAGATATTTACTGCCCTGGATGTGAAGGACAGTGACTGATATATTTACTGAGATATTTACTGCCCTGGATGTGAAGGACAGTGACTGATATATTTACTGAGATATTTACTGCCCTGGATGTGAAGGACAGTGACTGATATATTTACTGAGATATTTACTGCCCTGGATGTGAAGGACAGTGACTGATATATTTACTGAGATATTTACTGCCCTGGATGTGAAGGACAGTGACTGATATATTTACTGAGATATTTACTGCCCTGGATGTGAAGGACAGTGACTGATATATTTACTGAGATATTTACTGCCCTGGATGTGAAGGACAGTGACTGATATATTTACTGAGATATTTACTGCCCTGGATGTGAAGGACAGTGACTGATATATTTACTGAGATATTTACTGCCCTGGATGTGAAGGACAGTGACTGATATATTTACTGAGATATTTACTGCCCTGGATGTGAAGGACAGTGACTGATATATTTACTGAGATATTTACTGCCCTGGATGTGAAGGACAGTGACTGATATATTTACTGAGATATTTACTGCCCTGGATGTGAAGGACAGTGACTGATATATTTACTGAGATATTTACTGCCCTGGATGTGAAGGACAGTGACTGATATATTTACTGAGATATTTACTGCCCTGGATGTGAAGGACAGTGACTGATATATTTACTGAGATATTTACTGCCCTGGATGTGAAGGACAGTGACTGATATATTTACTGAGATATTTACTGCCCTGGATGTGAAGGACAGTGACTGATATATTTACTGAGATATTTACTGCCCTGGATGTGAAGGACAGTGACTGATATATTTACTGAGATATTTACTGCCCTGGATGTGAAGGACAGTGACTGATATATTTACTGAGATATTTACTGCCCTGGATGTGAAGGACAGTGACTGATATATTTACTGAGATATTTACTGCCCTGGATGTGAAGGACAGTGACTGATATATTTACTGAGATATTTACTGCCCTGGATGTGAAGGACAGTGACTGATATATTTACTGAGATATTTACTGCCCTGGATGTGAAGGACAGTGACTGATATATTTACTGAGATATTTACTGCCCTGGATGTGAAGGACAGTGACTGATATATTTACTGAGATATTTACTGCCCTGGATGTGAAGGACAGTGACTGATATATTTACTGAGATATTTACTGCCCTGGATGTGAAGGACAGTGACTGATATATTTACTGAGATATTTACTGCCCTGGATGTGAAGGACAGTGACTGATATATTTACTGAGATATTTACTGCCCTGGATGTGAAGGACAGTGACTGATATATTTACTGAGATATTTACTGCCCTGGATGTGAAGGACAGTGACTGATATATTTACTGAGATATTTACTGCCCTGGATGTGAAGGACAGTGACTGATATATTTACTGAGATATTTACTGCCCTGGATGTGAAGGACAGTGACTGATATATTTACTGAGATATTTACTGCCCTGGATGTGAAGGACAGTGACTGATATATTTACTGAGATATTTACTGCCCTGGATGTGAAGGACAGTGACTGATATATTTACTGAGATATTTACTGCCCTGGATGTGAAGGACAGTGACTGATATATTTACTGAGATATTTACTGCCCTGGATGTGAAGGACAGTGACTGATATATTTACTGAGATATTTACTGCCCTGGATGTGAAGGACAGTGACTGATATATTTACTGAGATATTTACTGCCCTGGATGTGAAGGACAGTGACTGATATATTTACTGAGATATTTACTGCCCTGGATGTGAAGGACAGTGACTGATATATTTACTGAGATATTTACTGCCCTGGATGTGAAGGACAGTGACTGATATATTTACTGAGATATTTACTGCCCTGGATGTGAAGGACAGTGACTGATATATTTACTGAGATATTTACTGCCCTGGATGTGAAGGACAGTGACTGATATATTTACTGAGATATTTACTGCCCTGGATGTGAAGGACAGTGACTGATATATTTACTGAGATATTTACTGCCCTGGATGTGAAGGACAGTGACTGATATATTTACTGAGATATTTACTGCCCTGGATGTGAAGGACAGTGACTGATATATTTACTGAGATATTTACTGCCCTGGATGTGAAGGACAGTGACTGATATATTTACTGAGATATTTACTGCCCTGGATGTGAAGGACAGTGACTGATATATTTACTGAGATATTTACTGCCCTGGATGTGAAGGACAGTGACTGATATATTTACTGAGATATTTACTGCCCTGGATGTGAAGGACAGTGACTGATATATTTACTGAGATATTTACTGCCCTGGATGTGAAGGACAGTGACTGATATATTTACTGAGATATTTACTGCCCTGGATGTGAAGGACAGTGACTGATATATTTACTGAGATATTTACTGCCCTGGATGTGAAGGACAGTGACTGATATATTTACTGAGATATTTACTGCCCTGGATGTGAAGGACAGTGACTGATATATTTACTGAGATATTTACTGCCCTGGATGTGAAGGACAGTGACTGATATATTTACTGAGATATTTACTGCCCTGGATGTGAAGGACAGTGACTGATATATTTACTGAGATATTTACTGCCCTGGATGTGAAGGACAGTGACTGATATATTTACTGAGATATTTACTGCCCTGGATGTGAAGGACAGTGACTGATATATTTACTGAGATATTTACTGCCCTGGATGTGAAGGACAGTGACTGATATATTTACTGAGATATTTACTGCCCTGGATGTGAAGGACAGTGACTGATATATTTACTGAGATATTTACTGCCCTGGATGTGAAGGACAGTGACTGATATATTTACTGAGATATTTACTGCCCTGGATGTGAAGGACAGTGACTGATATATTTACTGAGATATTTACTGCCCTGGATGTGAAGGACAGTGACTGATATATTTACTGAGATATTTACTGCCCTGGATGTGAAGGACAGTGACTGATATATTTACTGAGATATTTACTGCCCTGGATGTGAAGGACAGTGACTGATATATTTACTGAGATATTTACTGCCCTGGATGTGAAGGACAGTGACTGATATATTTACTGAGATATTTACTGCCCTGGATGTGAAGGACAGTGACTGATATATTTACTGAGATATTTACTGCCCTGGATGTGAAGGACAGTGACTGATATATTTACTGAGATATTTACTGCCCTGGATGTGAAGGACAGTGACTGATATATTTACTGAGATATTTACTGCCCTGGATGTGAAGGACAGTGACTGATATATTTACTGAGATATTTACTGCCCTGGATGTGAAGGACAGTGACTGATATATTTACTGAGATATTTACTGCCCTGGATGTGAAGGACAGTGACTGATATATTTACTGAGATATTTACTGCCCTGGATGTGAAGGACAGTGACTGATATATTTACTGAGATATTTACTGCCCTGGATGTGAAGGACAGTGACTGATATATTTACTGAGATATTTACTGCCCTGGATGTGAAGGACAGTGACTGATATATTTACTGAGATATTTACTGCCCTGGATGTGAAGGACAGTGACTGATATATTTACTGAGATATTTACTGCCCTGGATGTGAAGGACAGTGACTGATATATTTACTGAGATATTTACTGCCCTGGATGTGAAGGACAGTGACTGATATATTTACTGAGATATTTACTGCCCTGGATGTGAAGGACAGTGACTGATATATTTACTGAGATATTTACTGCCCTGGATGTGAAGGACAGTGACTGATATATTTACTGAGATATTTACTGCCCTGGATGTGAAGGACAGTGACTGATATATTTACTGAGATATTTACTGCCCTGGATGTGAAGGACAGTGACTGATATATTTACTGAGATATTTACTGCCCTGGATGTGAAGGACAGTGACTGATATATTTACTGAGATATTTACTGCCCTGGATGTGAAGGACAGTGACTGATATATTTACTGAGATATTTACTGCCCTGGATGTGAAGGACAGTGACTGATATATTTACTGAGATATTTACTGCCCTGGATGTGAAGGACAGTGACTGATATATTTACTGAGATATTTACTGCCCTGGATGTGAAGGACAGTGACTGATATATTTACTGAGATATTTACTGCCCTGGATGTGAAGGACAGTGACTGATATATTTACTGAGATATTTACTGCCCTGGATGTGAAGGACAGTGACTGATATATTTACTGAGATATTTACTGCCCTGGATGTGAAGGACAGTGACTGATATATTTACTGAGATATTTACTGCCCTGGATGTGAAGGACAGTGACTGATATATTTACTGAGATATTTACTGCCCTGGATGTGAAGGACAGTGACTGATATATTTACTGAGATATTTACTGCCCTGGATGTGAAGGACAGTGACTGATATATTTACTGAGATATTTACTGCCCTGGATGTGAAGGACAGTGACTGATATATTTACTGAGATATTTACTGCCCTGGATGTGAAGGACAGTGACTGATATATTTACTGAGATATTTACTGCCCTGGATGTGAAGGACAGTGACTGATATATTTACTGAGATATTTACTGCCCTGGATGTGAAGGACAGTGACTGATATATTTACTGAGATATTTACTGCCCTGGATGTGAAGGACAGTGACTGATATATTTACTGAGATATTTACTGCCCTGGATGTGAAGGACAGTGACTGATATATTTACTGAGATATTTACTGCCCTGGATGTGAAGGACAGTGACTGATATATTTACTGAGATATTTACTGCCCTGGATGTGAAGGACAGTGACTGATATATTTACTGAGATATTTACTGCCCTGGATGTGAAGGACAGTGACTGATATATTTACTGAGATATTTACTGCCCTGGATGTGAAGGACAGTGACTGATATATTTACTGAGATATTTACTGCCCTGGATGTGAAGGACAGTGACTGATATATTTACTGAGATATTTACTGCCCTGGATGTGAAGGACAGTGACTGATATATTTACTGAGATATTTACTGCCCTGGATGTGAAGGACAGTGACTGATATATTTACTGAGATATTTACTGCCCTGGATGTGAAGGACAGTGACTGATATATTTACTGAGATATTTACTGCCCTGGATGTGAAGGACAGTGACTGATATATTTACTGAGATATTTACTGCCCTGGATGTGAAGGACAGTGACTGATATATTTACTGAGATATTTACTGCCCTGGATGTGAAGGACAGTGACTGATATATTTACTGAGATATTTACTGCCCTGGATGTGAAGGACAGTGACTGATATATTTACTGAGATATTTACTGCCCTGGATGTGAAGGACAGTGACTGATATATTTACTGAGATATTTACTGCCCTGGATGTGAAGGACAGTGACTGATATATTTACTGAGATATTTACTGCCCTGGATGTGAAGGACAGTGACTGATATATTTACTGAGATATTTACTGCCCTGGATGTGAAGGACAGTGACTGATATATTTACTGAGATATTTACTGCCCTGGATGTGAAGGACAGTGACTGATATATTTACTGAGATATTTACTGCCCTGGATGTGAAGGACAGTGACTGATATATTTACTGAGATATTTACTGCCCTGGATGTGAAGGACAGTGACTGATATATTTACTGAGATATTTACTGCCCTGGATGTGAAGGACAGTGACTGATATATTTACTGAGATATTTACTGCCCTGGATGTGAAGGACAGTGACTGATATATTTACTGAGATATTTACTGCCCTGGATGTGAAGGACAGTGACTGATATATTTACTGAGATATTTACTGCCCTGGATGTGAAGGACAGTGACTGATATATTTACTGAGATATTTACTGCCCTGGATGTGAAGGACAGTGACTGATATATTTACTGAGATATTTACTGCCCTGGATGTGAAGGACAGTGACTGATATATTTACTGAGATATTTACTGCCCTGGATGTGAAGGACAGTGACTGATATATTTACTGAGATATTTACTGCCCTGGATGTGAAGGACAGTGACTGATATATTTACTGAGATATTTACTGCCCTGGATGTGAAGGACAGTGACTGATATATTTACTGAGATATTTACTGCCCTGGATGTGAAGGACAGTGACTGATATATTTACTGAGATATTTACTGCCCTGGATGTGAAGGACAGTGACTGATATATTTACTGAGATATTTACTGCCCTGGATGTGAAGGACAGTGACTGATATATTTACTGAGATATTTACTGCCCTGGATGTGAAGGACAGTGACTGATATATTTACTGAGATATTTACTGCCCTGGATGTGAAGGACAGTGACTGATATATTTACTGAGATATTTACTGCCCTGGATGTGAAGGACAGTGACTGATATATTTACTGAGATATTTACTGCCCTGGATGTGAAGGACAGTGACTGATATATTTACTGAGATATTTACTGCCCTGGATGTGAAGGACAGTGACTGATATATTTACTGAGATATTTACTGCCCTGGATGTGAAGGACAGTGACTGATATATTTACTGAGATATTTACTGCCCTGGATGTGAAGGACAGTGACTGATATATTTACTGAGATATTTACTGCCCTGGATGTGAAGGACAGTGACTGATATATTTACTGAGATATTTACTGCCCTGGATGTGAAGGACAGTGACTGATATATTTACTGAGATATTTACTGCCCTGGATGTGAAGGACAGTGACTGATATATTTACTGAGATATTTACTGCCCTGGATGTGAAGGACAGTGACTGATATATTTACTGAGATATTTACTGCCCTGGATGTGAAGGACAGTGACTGATATATTTACTGAGATATTTACTGCCCTGGATGTGAAGGACAGTGACTGATATATTTACTGAGATATTTACTGCCCTGGATGTGAAGGACAGTGACTGATATATTTACTGAGATATTTACTGCCCTGGATGTGAAGGACAGTGACTGATATATTTACTGAGATATTTACTGCCCTGGATGTGAAGGACAGTGACTGATATATTTACTGAGATATTTACTGCCCTGGATGTGAAGGACAGTGACTGATATATTTACTGAGATATTTACTGCCCTGGATGTGAAGGACAGTGACTGATATATTTACTGAGATATTTACTGCCCTGGATGTGAAGGACAGTGACTGATATATTTACTGAGATATTTACTGCCCTGGATGTGAAGGACAGTGACTGATATATTTACTGAGATATTTACTGCCCTGGATGTGAAGGACAGTGACTGATATATTTACTGAGATATTTACTGCCCTGGATGTGAAGGACAGTGACTGATATATTTACTGAGATATTTACTGCCCTGGATGTGAAGGACAGTGACTGATATATTTACTGAGATATTTACTGCCCTGGATGTGAAGGACAGTGACTGATATATTTACTGAGATATTTACTGCCCTGGATGTGAAGGACAGTGACTGATATATTTACTGAGATATTTACTGCCCTGGATGTGAAGGACAGTGACTGATATATTTACTGAGATATTTACTGCCCTGGATGTGAAGGACAGTGACTGATATATTTACTGAGATATTTACTGCCCTGGATGTGAAGGACAGTGACTGATATATTTACTGAGATATTTACTGCCCTGGATGTGAAGGACAGTGACTGATATATTTACTGAGATATTTACTGCCCTGGATGTGAAGGACAGTGACTGATATATTTACTGAGATATTTACTGCCCTGGATGTGAAGGACAGTGACTGATATATTTACTGAGATATTTACTGCCCTGGATGTGAAGGACAGTGACTGATATATTTACTGAGATATTTACTGCCCTGGATGTGAAGGACAGTGACTGATATATTTACTGAGATATTTACTGCCCTGGATGTGAAGGACAGTGACTGATATATTTACTGAGATATTTACTGCCCTGGATGTGAAGGACAGTGACTGATATATTTACTGAGATATTTACTGCCCTGGATGTGAAGGACAGTGACTGATATATTTACTGAGATATTTACTGCCCTGGATGTGAAGGACAGTGACTGATATATTTACTGAGATATTTACTGCCCTGGATGTGAAGGACAGTGACTGATATATTTACTGAGATATTTACTGCCCTGGATGTGAAGGACAGTGACTGATATATTTACTGAGATATTTACTGCCCTGGATGTGAAGGACAGTGACTGATATATTTACTGAGATATTTACTGCCCTGGATGTGAAGGACAGTGACTGATATATTTACTGAGATATTTACTGCCCTGGATGTGAAGGACAGTGACTGATATATTTACTGAGATATTTACTGCCCTGGATGTGAAGGACAGTGACTGATATATTTACTGAGATATTTACTGCCCTGGATGTGAAGGACAGTGACTGATATATTTACTGAGATATTTACTGCCCTGGATGTGAAGGACAGTGACTGATATATTTACTGAGATATTTACTGCCCTGGATGTGAAGGACAGTGACTGATATATTTACTGAGATATTTACTGCCCTGGATGTGAAGGACAGTGACTGATATATTTACTGAGATATTTACTGCCCTGGATGTGAAGGACAGTGACTGATATATTTACTGAGATATTTACTGCCCTGGATGTGAAGGACAGTGACTGATATATTTACTGAGATATTTACTGCCCTGGATGTGAAGGACAGTGACTGATATATTTACTGAGATATTTACTGCCCTGGATGTGAAGGACAGTGACTGATATATTTACTGAGATATTTACTGCCCTGGATGTGAAGGACAGTGACTGATATATTTACTGAGATATTTACTGCCCTGGATGTGAAGGACAGTGACTGATATATTTACTGAGATATTTACTGCCCTGGATGTGAAGGACAGTGACTGATATATTTACTGAGATATTTACTGCCCTGGATGTGAAGGACAGTGACTGATATATTTACTGAGATATTTACTGCCCTGGATGTGAAGGACAGTGACTGATATATTTACTGAGATATTTACTGCCCTGGATGTGAAGGACAGTGACTGATATATTTACTGAGATATTTACTGCCCTGGATGTGAAGGACAGTGACTGATATATTTACTGAGATATTTACTGCCCTGGATGTGAAGGACAGTGACTGATATATTTACTGAGATATTTACTGCCCTGGATGTGAAGGACAGTGACTGATATATTTACTGAGATATTTACTGCCCTGGATGTGAAGGACAGTGACTGATATATTTACTGAGATATTTACTGCCCTGGATGTGAAGGACAGTGACTGATATATTTACTGAGATATTTACTGCCCTGGATGTGAAGGACAGTGACTGATATATTTACTGAGATATTTACTGCCCTGGATGTGAAGGACAGTGACTGATATATTTACTGAGATATTTACTGCCCTGGATGTGAAGGACAGTGACTGATATATTTACTGAGATATTTACTGCCCTGGATGTGAAGGACAGTGACTGATATATTTACTGAGATATTTACTGCCCTGGATGTGAAGGACAGTGACTGATATATTTACTGAGATATTTACTGCCCTGGATGTGAAGGACAGTGACTGATATATTTACTGAGATATTTACTGCCCTGGATGTGAAGGACAGTGACTGATATATTTACTGAGATATTTACTGCCCTGGATGTGAAGGACAGTGACTGATATATTTACTGAGATATTTACTGCCCTGGATGTGAAGGACAGTGACTGATATATTTACTGAGATATTTACTGCCCTGGATGTGAAGGACAGTGACTGATATATTTACTGAGATATTTACTGCCCTGGATGTGAAGGACAGTGACTGATATATTTACTGAGATATTTACTGCCCTGGATGTGAAGGACAGTGACTGATATATTTACTGAGATATTTACTGCCCTGGATGTGAAGGACAGTGACTGATATATTTACTGAGATATTTACTGCCCTGGATGTGAAGGACAGTGACTGATATATTTACTGAGATATTTACTGCCCTGGATGTGAAGGACAGTGACTGATATATTTACTGAGATATTTACTGCCCTGGATGTGAAGGACAGTGACTGATATATTTACTGAGATATTTACTGCCCTGGATGTGAAGGACAGTGACTGATATATTTACTGAGATATTTACTGCCCTGGATGTGAAGGACAGTGACTGATATATTTACTGAGATATTTACTGCCCTGGATGTGAAGGACAGTGACTGATATATTTACTGAGATATTTACTGCCCTGGATGTGAAGGACAGTGACTGATATATTTACTGAGATATTTACTGCCCTGGATGTGAAGGACAGTGACTGATATATTTACTGAGATATTTACTGCCCTGGATGTGAAGGACAGTGACTGATATATTTACTGAGATATTTACTGCCCTGGATGTGAAGGACAGTGACTGATATATTTACTGAGATATTTACTGCCCTGGATGTGAAGGACAGTGACTGATATATTTACTGAGATATTTACTGCCCTGGATGTGAAGGACAGTGACTGATATATTTACTGAGATATTTACTGCCCTGGATGTGAAGGACAGTGACTGATATATTTACTGAGATATTTACTGCCCTGGATGTGAAGGACAGTGACTGATATATTTACTGAGATATTTACTGCCCTGGATGTGAAGGACAGTGACTGATATATTTACTGAGATATTTACTGCCCTGGATGTGAAGGACAGTGACTGATATATTTACTGAGATATTTACTGCCCTGGATGTGAAGGACAGTGACTGATATATTTACTGAGATATTTACTGCCCTGGATGTGAAGGACAGTGACTGATATATTTACTGAGATATTTACTGCCCTGGATGTGAAGGACAGTGACTGATATATTTACTGAGATATTTACTGCCCTGGATGTGAAGGACAGTGACTGATATATTTACTGAGATATTTACTGCCCTGGATGTGAAGGACAGTGACTGATATATTTACTGAGATATTTACTGCCCTGGATGTGAAGGACAGTGACTGATATATTTACTGAGATATTTACTGCCCTGGATGTGAAGGACAGTGACTGATATATTTACTGAGATATTTACTGCCCTGGATGTGAAGGACAGTGACTGATATATTTACTGAGATATTTACTGCCCTGGATGTGAAGGACAGTGACTGATATATTTACTGAGATATTTACTGCCCTGGATGTGAAGGACAGTGACTGATATATTTACTGAGATATTTACTGCCCTGGATGTGAAGGACAGTGACTGATATATTTACTGAGATATTTACTGCCCTGGATGTGAAGGACAGTGACTGATATATTTACTGAGATATTTACTGCCCTGGATGTGAAGGACAGTGACTGATATATTTACTGAGATATTTACTGCCCTGGATGTGAAGGACAGTGACTGATATATTTACTGAGATATTTACTGCCCTGGATGTGAAGGACAGTGACTGATATATTTACTGAGATATTTACTGCCCTGGATGTGAAGGACAGTGACTGATATATTTACTGAGATATTTACTGCCCTGGATGTGAAGGACAGTGACTGATATATTTACTGAGATATTTACTGCCCTGGATGTGAAGGACAGTGACTGATATATTTACTGAGATATTTACTGCCCTGGATGTGAAGGACAGTGACTGATATATTTACTGAGATATTTACTGCCCTGGATGTGAAGGACAGTGACTGATATATTTACTGAGATATTTACTGCCCTGGATGTGAAGGACAGTGACTGATATATTTACTGAGATATTTACTGCCCTGGATGTGAAGGACAGTGACTGATATATTTACTGAGATATTTACTGCCCTGGATGTGAAGGACAGTGACTGATATATTTACTGAGATATTTACTGCCCTGGATGTGAAGGACAGTGACTGATATATTTACTGAGATATTTACTGCCCTGGATGTGAAGGACAGTGACTGATATATTTACTGAGATATTTACTGCCCTGGATGTGAAGGACAGTGACTGATATATTTACTGAGATATTTACTGCCCTGGATGTGAAGGACAGTGACTGATATATTTACTGAGATATTTACTGCCCTGGATGTGAAGGACAGTGACTGATATATTTACTGAGATATTTACTGCCCTGGATGTGAAGGACAGTGACTGATATATTTACTGAGATATTTACTGCCCTGGATGTGAAGGACAGTGACTGATATATTTACTGAGATATTTACTGCCCTGGATGTGAAGGACAGTGACTGATATATTTACTGAGATATTTACTGCCCTGGATGTGAAGGACAGTGACTGATATATTTACTGAGATATTTACTGCCCTGGATGTGAAGGACAGTGACTGATATATTTACTGAGATATTTACTGCCCTGGATGTGAAGGACAGTGACTGATATATTTACTGAGATATTTACTGCCCTGGATGTGAAGGACAGTGACTGATATATTTACTGAGATATTTACTGCCCTGGATGTGAAGGACAGTGACTGATATATTTACTGAGATATTTACTGCCCTGGATGTGAAGGACAGTGACTGATATATTTACTGAGATATTTACTGCCCTGGATGTGAAGGACAGTGACTGATATATTTACTGAGATATTTACTGCCCTGGATGTGAAGGACAGTGACTGATATATTTACTGAGATATTTACTGCCCTGGATGTGAAGGACAGTGACTGATATATTTACTGAGATATTTACTGCCCTGGATGTGAAGGACAGTGACTGATATATTTACTGAGATATTTACTGCCCTGGATGTGAAGGACAGTGACTGATATATTTACTGAGATATTTACTGCCCTGGATGTGAAGGACAGTGACTGATATATTTACTGAGATATTTACTGCCCTGGATGTGAAGGACAGTGACTGATATATTTACTGAGATATTTACTGCCCTGGATGTGAAGGACAGTGACTGATATATTTACTGAGATATTTACTGCCCTGGATGTGAAGGACAGTGACTGATATATTTACTGAGATATTTACTGCCCTGGATGTGAAGGACAGTGACTGATATATTTACTGAGATATTTACTGCCCTGGATGTGAAGGACAGTGACTGATATATTTACTGAGATATTTACTGCCCTGGATGTGAAGGACAGTGACTGATATATTTACTGAGATATTTACTGCCCTGGATGTGAAGGACAGTGACTGATATATTTACTGAGATATTTACTGCCCTGGATGTGAAGGACAGTGACTGATATATTTACTGAGATATTTACTGCCCTGGATGTGAAGGACAGTGACTGATATATTTACTGAGATATTTACTGCCCTGGATGTGAAGGACAGTGACTGATATATTTACTGAGATATTTACTGCCCTGGATGTGAAGGACAGTGACTGATATATTTACTGAGATATTTACTGCCCTGGATGTGAAGGACAGTGACTGATATATTTACTGAGATATTTACTGCCCTGGATGTGAAGGACAGTGACTGATATATTTACTGAGATATTTACTGCCCTGGATGTGAAGGACAGTGACTGATATATTTACTGAGATATTTACTGCCCTGGATGTGAAGGACAGTGACTGATATATTTACTGAGATATTTACTGCCCTGGATGTGAAGGACAGTGACTGATATATTTACTGAGATATTTACTGCCCTGGATGTGAAGGACAGTGACTGATATATTTACTGAGATATTTACTGCCCTGGATGTGAAGGACAGTGACTGATATATTTACTGAGATATTTACTGCCCTGGATGTGAAGGACAGTGACTGATATATTTACTGAGATATTTACTGCCCTGGATGTGAAGGACAGTGACTGATATATTTACTGAGATATTTACTGCCCTGGATGTGAAGGACAGTGACTGATATATTTACTGAGATATTTACTGCCCTGGATGTGAAGGACAGTGACTGATATATTTACTGAGATATTTACTGCCCTGGATGTGAAGGACAGTGACTGATATATTTACTGAGATATTTACTGCCCTGGATGTGAAGGACAGTGACTGATATATTTACTGAGATATTTACTGCCCTGGATGTGAAGGACAGTGACTGATATATTTACTGAGATATTTACTGCCCTGGATGTGAAGGACAGTGACTGATATATTTACTGAGATATTTACTGCCCTGGATGTGAAGGACAGTGACTGATATATTTACTGAGATATTTACTGCCCTGGATGTGAAGGACAGTGACTGATATATTTACTGAGATATTTACTGCCCTGGATGTGAAGGACAGTGACTGATATATTTACTGAGATATTTACTGCCCTGGATGTGAAGGACAGTGACTGATATATTTACTGAGATATTTACTGCCCTGGATGTGAAGGACAGTGACTGATATATTTACTGAGATATTTACTGCCCTGGATGTGAAGGACAGTGACTGATATATTTACTGAGATATTTACTGCCCTGGATGTGAAGGACAGTGACTGATATATTTACTGAGATATTTACTGCCCTGGATGTGAAGGACAGTGACTGATATATTTACTGAGATATTTACTGCCCTGGATGTGAAGGACAGTGACTGATATATTTACTGAGATATTTACTGCCCTGGATGTGAAGGACAGTGACTGATATATTTACTGAGATATTTACTGCCCTGGATGTGAAGGACAGTGACTGATATATTTACTGAGATATTTACTGCCCTGGATGTGAAGGACAGTGACTGATATATTTACTGAGATATTTACTGCCCTGGATGTGAAGGACAGTGACTGATATATTTACTGAGATATTTACTGCCCTGGATGTGAAGGACAGTGACTGATATATTTACTGAGATATTTACTGCCCTGGATGTGAAGGACAGTGACTGATATATTTACTGAGATATTTACTGCCCTGGATGTGAAGGACAGTGACTGATATATTTACTGAGATATTTACTGCCCTGGATGTGAAGGACAGTGACTGATATATTTACTGAGATATTTACTGCCCTGGATGTGAAGGACAGTGACTGATATATTTACT
Organism: Carcharodon carcharias; assembly: GCF_017639515.1. Lineage (NCBI taxonomy): Eukaryota > Metazoa > Chordata > Chondrichthyes > Lamniformes > Lamnidae > Carcharodon > Carcharodon carcharias. Next base: position 2,299,210 of record NC_054499.1, read on the forward strand.
GAGATATTTACTGCCCTGGATGTGAAGGACAGTGACTGATATATTTACTGAGATATTTACTGCCCTGGATGTGAAGGACAGTGACTGATATATTTACTGAGATATTTACTGCCCTGGATGTGAAGGACAGTGACTGATATATTTACTGAGATATTTACTGCCCTGGATGTGAAGGACAGTGACTGATATATTTACTGAGATATTTACTGCCCTGGATGTGAAGGACAGTGACTGATATATTTACTGAGATATTTACTGCCCTGGATGTGAAGGACAGTGACTGATATATTTACTGAGATATTTACTGCCCTGGATGTGAAGGACAGTGACTGATATATTTACTGAGATATTTACTGCCCTGGATGTGAAGGACAGTGACTGATATATTTACTGAGATATTTACTGCCCTGGATGTGAAGGACAGTGACTGATATATTTACTGAGATATTTACTGCCCTGGATGTGAAGGACAGTGACTGATATATTTACTGAGATATTTACTGCCCTGGATGTGAAGGACAGTGACTGATATATTTACTGAGATATTTACTGCCCTGGATGTGAAGGACAGTGACTGATATATTTACTGAGATATTTACTGCCCTGGATGTGAAGGACAGTGACTGATATATTTACTGAGATATTTACTGCCCTGGATGTGAAGGACAGTGACTGATATATTTACTGAGATATTTACTGCCCTGGATGTGAAGGACAGTGACTGATATATTTACTGAGATATTTACTGCCCTGGATGTGAAGGACAGTGACTGATATATTTACTGAGATATTTACTGCCCTGGATGTGAAGGACAGTGACTGATATATTTACTGAGATATTTACTGCCCTGGATGTGAAGGACAGTGACTGATATATTTACTGAGATATTTACTGCCCTGGATGTGAAGGACAGTGACTGATATATTTACTGAGATATTTACTGCCCTGGATGTGAAGGACAGTGACTGATATATTTACTGAGATATTTACTGCCCTGGATGTGAAGGACAGTGACTGATATATTTACTGAGATATTTACTGCCCTGGATGTGAAGGACAGTGACTGATATATTTACTGAGATATTTACTGCCCTGGATGTGAAGGACAGTGACTGATATATTTACTGAGATATTTACTGCCCTGGATGTGAAGGACAGTGACTGATATATTTACTGAGATATTTACTGCCCTGGATGTGAAGGACAGTGACTGATATATTTACTGAGATATTTACTGCCCTGGATGTGAAGGACAGTGACTGATATATTTACTGAGATATTTACTGCCCTGGATGTGAAGGACAGTGACTGATATATTTACTGAGATATTTACTGCCCTGGATGTGAAGGACAGTGACTGATATATTTACTGAGATATTTACTGCCCTGGATGTGAAGGACAGTGACTGATATATTTACTGAGATATTTACTGCCCTGGATGTGAAGGACAGTGACTGATATATTTACTGAGATATTTACTGCCCTGGATGTGAAGGACAGTGACTGATATATTTACTGAGATATTTACTGCCCTGGATGTGAAGGACAGTGACTGATATATTTACTGAGATATTTACTGCCCTGGATGTGAAGGACAGTGACTGATATATTTACTGAGATATTTACTGCCCTGGATGTGAAGGACAGTGACTGATATATTTACTGAGATATTTACTGCCCTGGATGTGAAGGACAGTGACTGATATATTTACTGAGATATTTACTGCCCTGGATGTGAAGGACAGTGACTGATATATTTACTGAGATATTTACTGCCCTGGATGTGAAGGACAGTGACTGATATATTTACTGAGATATTTACTGCCCTGGATGTGAAGGACAGTGACTGATATATTTACTGAGATATTTACTGCCCTGGATGTGAAGGACAGTGACTGATATATTTACTGAGATATTTACTGCCCTGGATGTGAAGGACAGTGACTGATATATTTACTGAGATATTTACTGCCCTGGATGTGAAGGACAGTGACTGATATATTTACTGAGATATTTACTGCCCTGGATGTGAAGGACAGTGACTGATATATTTACTGAGATATTTACTGCCCTGGATGTGAAGGACAGTGACTGATATATTTACTGAGATATTTACTGCCCTGGATGTGAAGGACAGTGACTGATATATTTACTGAGATATTTACTGCCCTGGATGTGAAGGACAGTGACTGATATATTTACTGAGATATTTACTGCCCTGGATGTGAAGGACAGTGACTGATATATTTACTGAGATATTTACTGCCCTGGATGTGAAGGACAGTGACTGATATATTTACTGAGATATTTACTGCCCTGGATGTGAAGGACAGTGACTGATATATTTACTGAGATATTTACTGCCCTGGATGTGAAGGACAGTGACTGATATATTTACTGAGATATTTACTGCCCTGGATGTGAAGGACAGTGACTGATATATTTACTGAGATATTTACTGCCCTGGATGTGAAGGACAGTGACTGATATATTTACTGAGATATTTACTGCCCTGGATGTGAAGGACAGTGACTGATATATTTACTGAGATATTTACTGCCCTGGATGTGAAGGACAGTGACTGATATATTTACTGAGATATTTACTGCCCTGGATGTGAAGGACAGTGACTGATATATTTACTGAGATATTTACTGCCCTGGATGTGAAGGACAGTGACTGATATATTTACTGAGATATTTACTGCCCTGGATGTGAAGGACAGTGACTGATATATTTACTGAGATATTTACTGCCCTGGATGTGAAGGACAGTGACTGATATATTTACTGAGATATTTACTGCCCTGGATGTGAAGGACAGTGACTGATATATTTACTGAGATATTTACTGCCCTGGATGTGAAGGACAGTGACTGATATATTTACTGAGATATTTACTGCCCTGGATGTGAAGGACAGTGACTGATATATTTACTGAGATATTTACTGCCCTGGATGTGAAGGACAGTGACTGATATATTTACTGAGATATTTACTGCCCTGGATGTGAAGGACAGTGACTGATATATTTACTGAGATATTTACTGCCCTGGATGTGAAGGACAGTGACTGATATATTTACTGAGATATTTACTGCCCTGGATGTGAAGGACAGTGACTGATATATTTACTGAGATATTTACTGCCCTGGATGTGAAGGACAGTGACTGATATATTTACTGAGATATTTACTGCCCTGGATGTGAAGGACAGTGACTGATATATTTACTGAGATATTTACTGCCCTGGATGTGAAGGACAGTGACTGATATATTTACTGAGATATTTACTGCCCTGGATGTGAAGGACAGTGACTGATATATTTACTGAGATATTTACTGCCCTGGATGTGAAGGACAGTGACTGATATATTTACTGAGATATTTACTGCCCTGGATGTGAAGGACAGTGACTGATATATTTACTGAGATATTTACTGCCCTGGATGTGAAGGACAGTGACTGATATATTTACTGAGATATTTACTGCCCTGGATGTGAAGGACAGTGACTGATATATTTACTGAGATATTTACTGCCCTGGATGTGAAGGACAGTGACTGATATATTTACTGAGATATTTACTGCCCTGGATGTGAAGGACAGTGACTGATATATTTACTGAGATATTTACTGCCCTGGATGTGAAGGACAGTGACTGATATATTTACTGAGATATTTACTGCCCTGGATGTGAAGGACAGTGACTGATATATTTACTGAGATATTTACTGCCCTGGATGTGAAGGACAGTGACTGATATATTTACTGAGATATTTACTGCCCTGGATGTGAAGGACAGTGACTGATATATTTACTGAGATATTTACTGCCCTGGATGTGAAGGACAGTGACTGATATATTTACTGAGATATTTACTGCCCTGGATGTGAAGGACAGTGACTGATATATTTACTGAGATATTTACTGCCCTGGATGTGAAGGACAGTGACTGATATATTTACTGAGATATTTACTGCCCTGGATGTGAAGGACAGTGACTGATATATTTACTGAGATATTTACTGCCCTGGATGTGAAGGACAGTGACTGATATATTTACTGAGATATTTACTGCCCTGGATGTGAAGGACAGTGACTGATATATTTACTGAGATATTTACTGCCCTGGATGTGAAGGACAGTGACTGATATATTTACTGAGATATTTACTGCCCTGGATGTGAAGGACAGTGACTGATATATTTACTGAGATATTTACTGCCCTGGATGTGAAGGACAGTGACTGATATATTTACTGAGATATTTACTGCCCTGGATGTGAAGGACAGTGACTGATATATTTACTGAGATATTTACTGCCCTGGATGTGAAGGACAGTGACTGATATATTTACTGAGATATTTACTGCCCTGGATGTGAAGGACAGTGACTGATATATTTACTGAGATATTTACTGCCCTGGATGTGAAGGACAGTGACTGATATATTTACTGAGATATTTACTGCCCTGGATGTGAAGGACAGTGACTGATATATTTACTGAGATATTTACTGCCCTGGATGTGAAGGACAGTGACTGATATATTTACTGAGATATTTACTGCCCTGGATGTGAAGGACAGTGACTGATATATTTACTGAGATATTTACTGCCCTGGATGTGAAGGACAGTGACTGATATATTTACTGAGATATTTACTGCCCTGGATGTGAAGGACAGTGACTGATATATTTACTGAGATATTTACTGCCCTGGATGTGAAGGACAGTGACTGATATATTTACTGAGATATTTACTGCCCTGGATGTGAAGGACAGTGACTGATATATTTACTGAGATATTTACTGCCCTGGATGTGAAGGACAGTGACTGATATATTTACTGAGATATTTACTGCCCTGGATGTGAAGGACAGTGACTGATATATTTACTGAGATATTTACTGCCCTGGATGTGAAGGACAGTGACTGATATATTTACTGAGATATTTACTGCCCTGGATGTGAAGGACAGTGACTGATATATTTACTGAGATATTTACTGCCCTGGATGTGAAGGACAGTGACTGATATATTTACTGAGATATTTACTGCCCTGGATGTGAAGGACAGTGACTGATATATTTACTGAGATATTTACTGCCCTGGATGTGAAGGACAGTGACTGATATATTTACTGAGATATTTACTGCCCTGGATGTGAAGGACAGTGACTGATATATTTACTGAGATATTTACTGCCCTGGATGTGAAGGACAGTGACTGATATATTTACTGAGATATTTACTGCCCTGGATGTGAAGGACAGTGACTGATATATTTACTGAGATATTTACTGCCCTGGATGTGAAGGACAGTGACTGATATATTTACTGAGATATTTACTGCCCTGGATGTGAAGGACAGTGACTGATATATTTACTGAGATATTTACTGCCCTGGATGTGAAGGACAGTGACTGATATATTTACTGAGATATTTACTGCCCTGGATGTGAAGGACAGTGACTGATATATTTACTGAGATATTTACTGCCCTGGATGTGAAGGACAGTGACTGATATATTTACTGAGATATTTACTGCCCTGGATGTGAAGGACAGTGACTGATATATTTACTGAGATATTTACTGCCCTGGATGTGAAGGACAGTGACTGATATATTTACTGAGATATTTACTGCCCTGGATGTGAAGGACAGTGACTGATATATTTACTGAGATATTTACTGCCCTGGATGTGAAGGACAGTGACTGATATATTTACTGAGATATTTACTGCCCTGGATGTGAAGGACAGTGACTGATATATTTACTGAGATATTTACTGCCCTGGATGTGAAGGACAGTGACTGATATATTTACTGAGATATTTACTGCCCTGGATGTGAAGGACAGTGACTGATATATTTACTGAGATATTTACTGCCCTGGATGTGAAGGACAGTGACTGATATATTTACTGAGATATTTACTGCCCTGGATGTGAAGGACAGTGACTGATATATTTACTGAGATATTTACTGCCCTGGATGTGAAGGACAGTGACTGATATATTTACTGAGATATTTACTGCCCTGGATGTGAAGGACAGTGACTGATATATTTACTGAGATATTTACTGCCCTGGATGTGAAGGACAGTGACTGATATATTTACTGAGATATTTACTGCCCTGGATGTGAAGGACAGTGACTGATATATTTACTGAGATATTTACTGCCCTGGATGTGAAGGACAGTGACTGATATATTTACTGAGATATTTACTGCCCTGGATGTGAAGGACAGTGACTGATATATTTACTGAGATATTTACTGCCCTGGATGTGAAGGACAGTGACTGATATATTTACTGAGATATTTACTGCCCTGGATGTGAAGGACAGTGACTGATATATTTACTGAGATATTTACTGCCCTGGATGTGAAGGACAGTGACTGATATATTTACTGAGATATTTACTGCCCTGGATGTGAAGGACAGTGACTGATATATTTACTGAGATATTTACTGCCCTGGATGTGAAGGACAGTGACTGATATATTTACTGAGATATTTACTGCCCTGGATGTGAAGGACAGTGACTGATATATTTACTGAGATATTTACTGCCCTGGATGTGAAGGACAGTGACTGATATATTTACTGAGATATTTACTGCCCTGGATGTGAAGGACAGTGACTGATATATTTACTGAGATATTTACTGCCCTGGATGTGAAGGACAGTGACTGATATATTTACTGAGATATTTACTGCCCTGGATGTGAAGGACAGTGACTGATATATTTACTGAGATATTTACTGCCCTGGATGTGAAGGACAGTGACTGATATATTTACTGAGATATTTACTGCCCTGGATGTGAAGGACAGTGACTGATATATTTACTGAGATATTTACTGCCCTGGATGTGAAGGACAGTGACTGATATATTTACTGAGATATTTACTGCCCTGGATGTGAAGGACAGTGACTGATATATTTACTGAGATATTTACTGCCCTGGATGTGAAGGACAGTGACTGATATATTTACTGAGATATTTACTGCCCTGGATGTGAAGGACAGTGACTGATATATTTACTGAGATATTTACTGCCCTGGATGTGAAGGACAGTGACTGATATATTTACTGAGATATTTACTGCCCTGGATGTGAAGGACAGTGACTGATATATTTACTGAGATATTTACTGCCCTGGATGTGAAGGACAGTGACTGATATATTTACTGAGATATTTACTGCCCTGGATGTGAAGGACAGTGACTGATATATTTACTGAGATATTTACTGCCCTGGATGTGAAGGACAGTGACTGATATATTTACTGAGATATTTACTGCCCTGGATGTGAAGGACAGTGACTGATATATTTACTGAGATATTTACTGCCCTGGATGTGAAGGACAGTGACTGATATATTTACTGAGATATTTACTGCCCTGGATGTGAAGGACAGTGACTGATATATTTACTGAGATATTTACTGCCCTGGATGTGAAGGACAGTGACTGATATATTTACTGAGATATTTACTGCCCTGGATGTGAAGGACAGTGACTGATATATTTACTGAGATATTTACTGCCCTGGATGTGAAGGACAGTGACTGATATATTTACTGAGATATTTACTGCCCTGGATGTGAAGGACAGTGACTGATATATTTACTGAGATATTTACTGCCCTGGATGTGAAGGACAGTGACTGATATATTTACTGAGATATTTACTGCCCTGGATGTGAAGGACAGTGACTGATATATTTACTGAGATATTTACTGCCCTGGATGTGAAGGACAGTGACTGATATATTTACTGAGATATTTACTGCCCTGGATGTGAAGGACAGTGACTGATATATTTACTGAGATATTTACTGCCCTGGATGTGAAGGACAGTGACTGATATATTTACTGAGATATTTACTGCCCTGGATGTGAAGGACAGTGACTGATATATTTACTGAGATATTTACTGCCCTGGATGTGAAGGACAGTGACTGATATATTTACTGAGATATTTACTGCCCTGGATGTGAAGGACAGTGACTGATATATTTACTGAGATATTTACTGCCCTGGATGTGAAGGACAGTGACTGATATATTTACTGAGATATTTACTGCCCTGGATGTGAAGGACAGTGACTGATATATTTACTGAGATATTTACTGCCCTGGATGTGAAGGACAGTGACTGATATATTTACTGAGATATTTACTGCCCTGGATGTGAAGGACAGTGACTGATATATTTACTGAGATATTTACTGCCCTGGATGTGAAGGACAGTGACTGATATATTTACTGAGATATTTACTGCCCTGGATGTGAAGGACAGTGACTGATATATTTACTGAGATATTTACTGCCCTGGATGTGAAGGACAGTGACTGATATATTTACTGAGATATTTACTGCCCTGGATGTGAAGGACAGTGACTGATATATTTACTGAGATATTTACTGCCCTGGATGTGAAGGACAGTGACTGATATATTTACTGAGATATTTACTGCCCTGGATGTGAAGGACAGTGACTGATATATTTACTGAGATATTTACTGCCCTGGATGTGAAGGACAGTGACTGATATATTTACTGAGATATTTACTGCCCTGGATGTGAAGGACAGTGACTGATATATTTACTGAGATATTTACTGCCCTGGATGTGAAGGACAGTGACTGATATATTTACTGAGATATTTACTGCCCTGGATGTGAAGGACAGTGACTGATATATTTACTGAGATATTTACTGCCCTGGATGTGAAGGACAGTGACTGATATATTTACTGAGATATTTACTGCCCTGGATGTGAAGGACAGTGACTGATATATTTACTGAGATATTTACTGCCCTGGATGTGAAGGACAGTGACTGATATATTTACTGAGATATTTACTGCCCTGGATGTGAAGGACAGTGACTGATATATTTACTGAGATATTTACTGCCCTGGATGTGAAGGACAGTGACTGATATATTTACTGAGATATTTACTGCCCTGGATGTGAAGGACAGTGACTGATATATTTACTGAGATATTTACTGCCCTGGATGTGAAGGACAGTGACTGATATATTTACTGAGATATTTACTGCCCTGGATGTGAAGGACAGTGACTGATATATTTACTGAGATATTTACTGCCCTGGATGTGAAGGACAGTGACTGATATATTTACTGAGATATTTACTGCCCTGGATGTGAAGGACAGTGACTGATATATTTACTGAGATATTTACTGCCCTGGATGTGAAGGACAGTGACTGATATATTTACTGAGATATTTACTGCCCTGGATGTGAAGGACAGTGACTGATATATTTACTGAGATATTTACTGCCCTGGATGTGAAGGACAGTGACTGATATATTTACTGAGATATTTACTGCCCTGGATGTGAAGGACAGTGACTGATATATTTACTGAGATATTTACTGCCCTGGATGTGAAGGACAGTGACTGATATATTTACTGAGATATTTACTGCCCTGGATGTGAAGGACAGTGACTGATATATTTACTGAGATATTTACTGCCCTGGATGTGAAGGACAGTGACTGATATATTTACTGAGATATTTACTGCCCTGGATGTGAAGGACAGTGACTGATATATTTACTGAGATATTTACTGCCCTGGATGTGAAGGACAGTGACTGATATATTTACTGAGATATTTACTGCCCTGGATGTGAAGGACAGTGACTGATATATTTACTGAGATATTTACTGCCCTGGATGTGAAGGACAGTGACTGATATATTTACTGAGATATTTACTGCCCTGGATGTGAAGGACAGTGACTGATATATTTACTGAGATATTTACTGCCCTGGATGTGAAGGACAGTGACTGATATATTTACTGAGATATTTACTGCCCTGGATGTGAAGGACAGTGACTGATATATTTACTGAGATATTTACTGCCCTGGATGTGAAGGACAGTGACTGATATATTTACTGAGATATTTACTGCCCTGGATGTGAAGGACAGTGACTGATATATTTACTGAGATATTTACTGCCCTGGATGTGAAGGACAGTGACTGATATATTTACTGAGATATTTACTGCCCTGGATGTGAAGGACAGTGACTGATATATTTACTGAGATATTTACTGCCCTGGATGTGAAGGACAGTGACTGATATATTTACTGAGATATTTACTGCCCTGGATGTGAAGGACAGTGACTGATATATTTACTGAGATATTTACTGCCCTGGATGTGAAGGACAGTGACTGATATATTTACTGAGATATTTACTGCCCTGGATGTGAAGGACAGTGACTGATATATTTACTGAGATATTTACTGCCCTGGATGTGAAGGACAGTGACTGATATATTTACTGAGATATTTACTGCCCTGGATGTGAAGGACAGTGACTGATATATTTACTGAGATATTTACTGCCCTGGATGTGAAGGACAGTGACTGATATATTTACTGAGATATTTACTGCCCTGGATGTGAAGGACAGTGACTGATATATTTACTGAGATATTTACTGCCCTGGATGTGAAGGACAGTGACTGATATATTTACTGAGATATTTACTGCCCTGGATGTGAAGGACAGTGACTGATATATTTACTGAGATATTTACTGCCCTGGATGTGAAGGACAGTGACTGATATATTTACTGAGATATTTACTGCCCTGGATGTGAAGGACAGTGACTGATATATTTACTGAGATATTTACTGCCCTGGATGTGAAGGACAGTGACTGATATATTTACTGAGATATTTACTGCCCTGGATGTGAAGGACAGTGACTGATATATTTACTGAGATATTTACTGCCCTGGATGTGAAGGACAGTGACTGATATATTTACTGAGATATTTACTGCCCTGGATGTGAAGGACAGTGACTGATATATTTACTGAGATATTTACTGCCCTGGATGTGAAGGACAGTGACTGATATATTTACTGAGATATTTACTGCCCTGGATGTGAAGGACAGTGACTGATATATTTACTGAGATATTTACTGCCCTGGATGTGAAGGACAGTGACTGATATATTTACTGAGATATTTACTGCCCTGGATGTGAAGGACAGTGACTGATATATTTACTGAGATATTTACTGCCCTGGATGTGAAGGACAGTGACTGATATATTTACTGAGATATTTACTGCCCTGGATGTGAAGGACAGTGACTGATATATTTACTGAGATATTTACTGCCCTGGATGTGAAGGACAGTGACTGATATATTTACTGAGATATTTACTGCCCTGGATGTGAAGGACAGTGACTGATATATTTACTGAGATATTTACTGCCCTGGATGTGAAGGACAGTGACTGATATATTTACTGAGATATTTACTGCCCTGGATGTGAAGGACAGTGACTGATATATTTACTGAGATATTTACTGCCCTGGATGTGAAGGACAGTGACTGATATATTTACTGAGATATTTACTGCCCTGGATGTGAAGGACAGTGACTGATATATTTACTGAGATATTTACTGCCCTGGATGTGAAGGACAGTGACTGATATATTTACTGAGATATTTACTGCCCTGGATGTGAAGGACAGTGACTGATATATTTACTGAGATATTTACTGCCCTGGATGTGAAGGACAGTGACTGATATATTTACTGAGATATTTACTGCCCTGGATGTGAAGGACAGTGACTGATATATTTACTGAGATATTTACTGCCCTGGATGTGAAGGACAGTGACTGATATATTTACTGAGATATTTACTGCCCTGGATGTGAAGGACAGTGACTGATATATTTACTGAGATATTTACTGCCCTGGATGTGAAGGACAGTGACTGATATATTTACTGAGATATTTACTGCCCTGGATGTGAAGGACAGTGACTGATATATTTACTGAGATATTTACTGCCCTGGATGTGAAGGACAGTGACTGATATATTTACTGAGATATTTACTGCCCTGGATGTGAAGGACAGTGACTGATATATTTACTGAGATATTTACTGCCCTGGATGTGAAGGACAGTGACTGATATATTTACTGAGATATTTACTGCCCTGGATGTGAAGGACAGTGACTGATATATTTACTGAGATATTTACTGCCCTGGATGTGAAGGACAGTGACTGATATATTTACTGAGATATTTACTGCCCTGGATGTGAAGGACAGTGACTGATATATTTACTGAGATATTTACTGCCCTGGATGTGAAGGACAGTGACTGATATATTTACTGAGATATTTACTGCCCTGGATGTGAAGGACAGTGACTGATATATTTACTGAGATATTTACTGCCCTGGATGTGAAGGACAGTGACTGATATATTTACTGAGATATTTACTGCCCTGGATGTGAAGGACAGTGACTGATATATTTACTGAGATATTTACTGCCCTGGATGTGAAGGACAGTGACTGATATATTTACTGAGATATTTACTGCCCTGGATGTGAAGGACAGTGACTGATATATTTACTGAGATATTTACTGCCCTGGATGTGAAGGACAGTGACTGATATATTTACTGAGATATTTACTGCCCTGGATGTGAAGGACAGTGACTGATATATTTACTGAGATATTTACTGCCCTGGATGTGAAGGACAGTGACTGATATATTTACTGAGATATTTACTGCCCTGGATGTGAAGGACAGTGACTGATATATTTACTGAGATATTTACTGCCCTGGATGTGAAGGACAGTGACTGATATATTTACTGAGATATTTACTGCCCTGGATGTGAAGGACAGTGACTGATATATTTACTGAGATATTTACTGCCCTGGATGTGAAGGACAGTGACTGATATATTTACTGAGATATTTACTGCCCTGGATGTGAAGGACAGTGACTGATATATTTACTGAGATATTTACTGCCCTGGATGTGAAGGACAGTGACTGATATATTTACTGAGATATTTACTGCCCTGGATGTGAAGGACAGTGACTGATATATTTACTGAGATATTTACTGCCCTGGATGTGAAGGACAGTGACTGATATATTTACTGAGATATTTACTGCCCTGGATGTGAAGGACAGTGACTGATATATTTACTGAGATATTTACTGCCCTGGATGTGAAGGACAGTGACTGATATATTTACTGAGATATTTACTGCCCTGGATGTGAAGGACAGTGACTGATATATTTACTGAGATATTTACTGCCCTGGATGTGAAGGACAGTGACTGATATATTTACTGAGATATTTACTGCCCTGGATGTGAAGGACAGTGACTGATATATTTACTGAGATATTTACTGCCCTGGATGTGAAGGACAGTGACTGATATATTTACTGAGATATTTACTGCCCTGGATGTGAAGGACAGTGACTGATATATTTACTGAGATATTTACTGCCCTGGATGTGAAGGACAGTGACTGATATATTTACTGAGATATTTACTGCCCTGGATGTGAAGGACAGTGACTGATATATTTACTGAGATATTTACTGCCCTGGATGTGAAGGACAGTGACTGATATATTTACTGAGATATTTACTGCCCTGGATGTGAAGGACAGTGACTGATATATTTACTGAGATATTTACTGCCCTGGATGTGAAGGACAGTGACTGATATATTTACTGAGATATTTACTGCCCTGGATGTGAAGGACAGTGACTGATATATTTACTGAGATATTTACTGCCCTGGATGTGAAGGACAGTGACTGATATATTTACTGAGATATTTACTGCCCTGGATGTGAAGGACAGTGACTGATATATTTACTGAGATATTTACTGCCCTGGATGTGAAGGACAGTGACTGATATATTTACTGAGATATTTACTGCCCTGGATGTGAAGGACAGTGACTGATATATTTACTGAGATATTTACTGCCCTGGATGTGAAGGACAGTGACTGATATATTTACTGAGATATTTACTGCCCTGGATGTGAAGGACAGTGACTGATATATTTACTGAGATATTTACTGCCCTGGATGTGAAGGACAGTGACTGATATATTTACTGAGATATTTACTGCCCTGGATGTGAAGGACAGTGACTGATATATTTACTGAGATATTTACTGCCCTGGATGTGAAGGACAGTGACTGATATATTTACTGAGATATTTACTGCCCTGGATGTGAAGGACAGTGACTGATATATTTACTGAGATATTTACTGCCCTGGATGTGAAGGACAGTGACTGATATATTTACTGAGATATTTACTGCCCTGGATGTGAAGGACAGTGACTGATATATTTACTGAGATATTTACTGCCCTGGATGTGAAGGACAGTGACTGATATATTTACTGAGATATTTACTGCCCTGGATGTGAAGGACAGTGACTGATATATTTACTGAGATATTTACTGCCCTGGATGTGAAGGACAGTGACTGATATATTTACTGAGATATTTACTGCCCTGGATGTGAAGGACAGTGACTGATATATTTACTGAGATATTTACTGCCCTGGATGTGAAGGACAGTGACTGATATATTTACTGAGATATTTACTGCCCTGGATGTGAAGGACAGTGACTGATATATTTACTGAGATATTTACTGCCCTGGATGTGAAGGACAGTGACTGATATATTTACTGAGATATTTACTGCCCTGGATGTGAAGGACAGTGACTGATATATTTACTGAGATATTTACTGCCCTGGATGTGAAGGACAGTGACTGATATATTTACTGAGATATTTACTGCCCTGGATGTGAAGGACAGTGACTGATATATTTACTGAGATATTTACTGCCCTGGATGTGAAGGACAGTGACTGATATATTTACTGAGATATTTACTGCCCTGGATGTGAAGGACAGTGACTGATATATTTACTGAGATATTTACTGCCCTGGATGTGAAGGACAGTGACTGATATATTTACTGAGATATTTACTGCCCTGGATGTGAAGGACAGTGACTGATATATTTACTGAGATATTTACTGCCCTGGATGTGAAGGACAGTGACTGATATATTTACTGAGATATTTACTGCCCTGGATGTGAAGGACAGTGACTGATATATTTACTGAGATATTTACTGCCCTGGATGTGAAGGACAGTGACTGATATATTTACTGAGATATTTACTGCCCTGGATGTGAAGGACAGTGACTGATATATTTACTGAGATATTTACTGCCCTGGATGTGAAGGACAGTGACTGATATATTTACTGAGATATTTACTGCCCTGGATGTGAAGGACAGTGACTGATATATTTACTGAGATATTTACTGCCCTGGATGTGAAGGACAGTGACTGATATATTTACTGAGATATTTACTGCCCTGGATGTGAAGGACAGTGACTGATATATTTACTGAGATATTTACTGCCCTGGATGTGAAGGACAGTGACTGATATATTTACTGAGATATTTACTGCCCTGGATGTGAAGGACAGTGACTGATATATTTACTGAGATATTTACTGCCCTGGATGTGAAGGACAGTGACTGATATATTTACTGAGATATTTACTGCCCTGGATGTGAAGGACAGTGACTGATATATTTACTGAGATATTTACTGCCCTGGATGTGAAGGACAGTGACTGATATATTTACTGAGATATTTACTGCCCTGGATGTGAAGGACAGTGACTGATATATTTACTGAGATATTTACTGCCCTGGATGTGAAGGACAGTGACTGATATATTTACTGAGATATTTACTGCCCTGGATGTGAAGGACAGTGACTGATATATTTACTGAGATATTTACTGCCCTGGATGTGAAGGACAGTGACTGATATATTTACTGAGATATTTACTGCCCTGGATGTGAAGGACAGTGACTGATATATTTACTGAGATATTTACTGCCCTGGATGTGAAGGACAGTGACTGATATATTTACTGAGATATTTACTGCCCTGGATGTGAAGGACAGTGACTGATATATTTACTGAGATATTTACTGCCCTGGATGTGAAGGACAGTGACTGATATATTTACTGAGATATTTACTGCCCTGGATGTGAAGGACAGTGACTGATATATTTACTGAGATATTTACTGCCCTGGATGTGAAGGACAGTGACTGATATATTTACTGAGATATTTACTGCCCTGGATGTGAAGGACAGTGACTGATATATTTACTGAGATATTTACTGCCCTGGATGTGAAGGACAGTGACTGATATATTTACTGAGATATTTACTGCCCTGGATGTGAAGGACAGTGACTGATATATTTACTGAGATATTTACTGCCCTGGATGTGAAGGACAGTGACTGATATATTTACTGAGATATTTACTGCCCTGGATGTGAAGGACAGTGACTGATATATTTACTGAGATATTTACTGCCCTGGATGTGAAGGACAGTGACTGATATATTTACTGAGATATTTACTGCCCTGGATGTGAAGGACAGTGACTGATATATTTACTGAGATATTTACTGCCCTGGATGTGAAGGACAGTGACTGATATATTTACTGAGATATTTACTGCCCTGGATGTGAAGGACAGTGACTGATATATTTACTGAGATATTTACTGCCCTGGATGTGAAGGACAGTGACTGATATATTTACTGAGATATTTACTGCCCTGGATGTGAAGGACAGTGACTGATATATTTACTGAGATATTTACTGCCCTGGATGTGAAGGACAGTGACTGATATATTTACTGAGATATTTACTGCCCTGGATGTGAAGGACAGTGACTGATATATTTACTGAGATATTTACTGCCCTGGATGTGAAGGACAGTGACTGATATATTTACTGAGATATTTACTGCCCTGGATGTGAAGGACAGTGACTGATATATTTACTGAGATATTTACTGCCCTGGATGTGAAGGACAGTGACTGATATATTTACTGAGATATTTACTGCCCTGGATGTGAAGGACAGTGACTGATATATTTACTGAGATATTTACTGCCCTGGATGTGAAGGACAGTGACTGATATATTTACTGAGATATTTACTGCCCTGGATGTGAAGGACAGTGACTGATATATTTACTGAGATATTTACTGCCCTGGATGTGAAGGACAGTGACTGATATATTTACTGAGATATTTACTGCCCTGGATGTGAAGGACAGTGACTGATATATTTACTGAGATATTTACTGCCCTGGATGTGAAGGACAGTGACTGATATATTTACTGAGATATTTACTGCCCTGGATGTGAAGGACAGTGACTGATATATTTACTGAGATATTTACTGCCCTGGATGTGAAGGACAGTGACTGATATATTTACTGAGATATTTACTGCCCTGGATGTGAAGGACAGTGACTGATATATTTACTGAGATATTTACTGCCCTGGATGTGAAGGACAGTGACTGATATATTTACTGAGATATTTACTGCCCTGGATGTGAAGGACAGTGACTGATATATTTACTGAGATATTTACTGCCCTGGATGTGAAGGACAGTGACTGATATATTTACTGAGATATTTACTGCCCTGGATGTGAAGGACAGTGACTGATATATTTACTGAGATATTTACTGCCCTGGATGTGAAGGACAGTGACTGATATATTTACTGAGATATTTACTGCCCTGGATGTGAAGGACAGTGACTGATATATTTACTGAGATATTTACTGCCCTGGATGTGAAGGACAGTGACTGATATATTTACTGAGATATTTACTGCCCTGGATGTGAAGGACAGTGACTGATATATTTACTGAGATATTTACTGCCCTGGATGTGAAGGACAGTGACTGATATATTTACTGAGATATTTACTGCCCTGGATGTGAAGGACAGTGACTGATATATTTACTGAGATATTTACTGCCCTGGATGTGAAGGACAGTGACTGATATATTTACTGAGATATTTACTGCCCTGGATGTGAAGGACAGTGACTGATATATTTACTGAGATATTTACTGCCCTGGATGTGAAGGACAGTGACTGATATATTTACTGAGATATTTACTGCCCTGGATGTGAAGGACAGTGACTGATATATTTACTGAGATATTTACTGCCCTGGATGTGAAGGACAGTGACTGATATATTTACTGAGATATTTACTGCCCTGGATGTGAAGGACAGTGACTGATATATTTACTGAGATATTTACTGCCCTGGATGTGAAGGACAGTGACTGATATATTTACTGAGATATTTACTGCCCTGGATGTGAAGGACAGTGACTGATATATTTACTGAGATATTTACTGCCCTGGATGTGAAGGACAGTGACTGATATATTTACTGAGATATTTACTGCCCTGGATGTGAAGGACAGTGACTGATATATTTACTGAGATATTTACTGCCCTGGATGTGAAGGACAGTGACTGATATATTTACTGAGATATTTACTGCCCTGGATGTGAAGGACAGTGACTGATATATTTACTGAGATATTTACTGCCCTGGATGTGAAGGACAGTGACTGATATATTTACTGAGATATTTACTGCCCTGGATGTGAAGGACAGTGACTGATATATTTACTGAGATATTTACTGCCCTGGATGTGAAGGACAGTGACTGATATATTTACTGAGATATTTACTGCCCTGGATGTGAAGGACAGTGACTGATATATTTACTGAGATATTTACTGCCCTGGATGTGAAGGACAGTGACTGATATATTTACTGAGATATTTACTGCCCTGGATGTGAAGGACAGTGACTGATATATTTACTGAGATATTTACTGCCCTGGATGTGAAGGACAGTGACTGATATATTTACTGAGATATTTACTGCCCTGGATGTGAAGGACAGTGACTGATATATTTACTGAGATATTTACTGCCCTGGATGTGAAGGACAGTGACTGATATATTTACTGAGATATTTACTGCCCTGGATGTGAAGGACAGTGACTGATATATTTACTGAGATATTTACTGCCCTGGATGTGAAGGACAGTGACTGATATATTTACTGAGATATTTACTGCCCTGGATGTGAAGGACAGTGACTGATATATTTACTGAGATATTTACTGCCCTGGATGTGAAGGACAGTGACTGATATATTTACTGAGATATTTACTGCCCTGGATGTGAAGGACAGTGACTGATATATTTACTGAGATATTTACTGCCCTGGATGTGAAGGACAGTGACTGATATATTTACTGAGATATTTACTGCCCTGGATGTGAAGGACAGTGACTGATATATTTACTGAGATATTTACTGCCCTGGATGTGAAGGACAGTGACTGATATATTTACTGAGATATTTACTGCCCTGGATGTGAAGGACAGTGACTGATATATTTACTGAGATATTTACTGCCCTGGATGTGAAGGACAGTGACTGATATATTTACTGAGATATTTACTGCCCTGGATGTGAAGGACAGTGACTGATATATTTACTGAGATATTTACTGCCCTGGATGTGAAGGACAGTGACTGATATATTTACTGAGATATTTACTGCCCTGGATGTGAAGGACAGTGACTGATATATTTACTGAGATATTTACTGCCCTGGATGTGAAGGACAGTGACTGATATATTTACTGAGATATTTACTGCCCTGGATGTGAAGGACAGTGACTGATATATTTACTGAGATATTTACTGCCCTGGATGTGAAGGACAGTGACTGATATATTTACTGAGATATTTACTGCCCTGGATGTGAAGGACAGTGACTGATATATTTACTGAGATATTTACTGCCCTGGATGTGAAGGACAGTGACTGATATATTTACTGAGATATTTACTGCCCTGGATGTGAAGGACAGTGACTGATATATTTACTGAGATATTTACTGCCCTGGATGTGAAGGACAGTGACTGATATATTTACTGAGATATTTACTGCCCTGGATGTGAAGGACAGTGACTGATATATTTACTGAGATATTTACTGCCCTGGATGTGAAGGACAGTGACTGATATATTTACTGAGATATTTACTGCCCTGGATGTGAAGGACAGTGACTGATATATTTACTGAGATATTTACTGCCCTGGATGTGAAGGACAGTGACTGATATATTTACTGAGATATTTACTGCCCTGGATGTGAAGGACAGTGACTGATATATTTACTGAGATATTTACTGCCCTGGATGTGAAGGACAGTGACTGATATATTTACTGAGATATTTACTGCCCTGGATGTGAAGGACAGTGACTGATATATTTACTGAGATATTTACTGCCCTGGATGTGAAGGACAGTGACTGATATATTTACTGAGATATTTACTGCCCTGGATGTGAAGGACAGTGACTGATATATTTACTGAGATATTTACTGCCCTGGATGTGAAGGACAGTGACTGATATATTTACTGAGATATTTACTGCCCTGGATGTGAAGGACAGTGACTGATATATTTACTGAGATATTTACTGCCCTGGATGTGAAGGACAGTGACTGATATATTTACTGAGATATTTACTGCCCTGGATGTGAAGGACAGTGACTGATATATTTACTGAGATATTTACTGCCCTGGATGTGAAGGACAGTGACTGATATATTTACTGAGATATTTACTGCCCTGGATGTGAAGGACAGTGACTGATATATTTACTGAGATATTTACTGCCCTGGATGTGAAGGACAGTGACTGATATATTTACTGAGATATTTACTGCCCTGGATGTGAAGGACAGTGACTGATATATTTACTGAGATATTTACTGCCCTGGATGTGAAGGACAGTGACTGATATATTTACTGAGATATTTACTGCCCTGGATGTGAAGGACAGTGACTGATATATTTACTGAGATATTTACTGCCCTGGATGTGAAGGACAGTGACTGATATATTTACTGAGATATTTACTGCCCTGGATGTGAAGGACAGTGACTGATATATTTACTGAGATATTTACTGCCCTGGATGTGAAGGACAGTGACTGATATATTTACTGAGATATTTACTGCCCTGGATGTGAAGGACAGTGACTGATATATTTACTGAGATATTTACTGCCCTGGATGTGAAGGACAGTGACTGATATATTTACTGAGATATTTACTGCCCTGGATGTGAAGGACAGTGACTGATATATTTACTGAGATATTTACTGCCCTGGATGTGAAGGACAGTGACTGATATATTTACTGAGATATTTACTGCCCTGGATGTGAAGGACAGTGACTGATATATTTACTGAGATATTTACTGCCCTGGATGTGAAGGACAGTGACTGATATATTTACTGAGATATTTACTGCCCTGGATGTGAAGGACAGTGACTGATATATTTACTGAGATATTTACTGCCCTGGATGTGAAGGACAGTGACTGATATATTTACTGAGATATTTACTGCCCTGGATGTGAAGGACAGTGACTGATATATTTACTGAGATATTTACTGCCCTGGATGTGAAGGACAGTGACTGATATATTTACTGAGATATTTACTGCCCTGGATGTGAAGGACAGTGACTGATATATTTACTGAGATATTTACTGCCCTGGATGTGAAGGACAGTGACTGATATATTTACTGAGATATTTACTGCCCTGGATGTGAAGGACAGTGACTGATATATTTACTGAGATATTTACTGCCCTGGATGTGAAGGACAGTGACTGATATATTTACTGAGATATTTACTGCCCTGGATGTGAAGGACAGTGACTGATATATTTACTGAGATATTTACTGCCCTGGATGTGAAGGACAGTGACTGATATATTTACTGAGATATTTACTGCCCTGGATGTGAAGGACAGTGACTGATATATTTACTGAGATATTTACTGCCCTGGATGTGAAGGACAGTGACTGATATATTTACTGAGATATTTACTGCCCTGGATGTGAAGGACAGTGACTGATATATTTACTGAGATATTTACTGCCCTGGATGTGAAGGACAGTGACTGATATATTTACTGAGATATTTACTGCCCTGGATGTGAAGGACAGTGACTGATATATTTACTGAGATATTTACTGCCCTGGATGTGAAGGACAGTGACTGATATATTTACTGAGATATTTACTGCCCTGGATGTGAAGGACAGTGACTGATATATTTACTGAGATATTTACTGCCCTGGATGTGAAGGACAGTGACTGATATATTTACTGAGATATTTACTGCCCTGGATGTGAAGGACAGTGACTGATATATTTACTGAGATATTTACTGCCCTGGATGTGAAGGACAGTGACTGATATATTTACTGAGATATTTACTGCCCTGGATGTGAAGGACAGTGACTGATATATTTACTGAGATATTTACTGCCCTGGATGTGAAGGACAGTGACTGATATATTTACTGAGATATTTACTGCCCTGGATGTGAAGGACAGTGACTGATATATTTACTGAGATATTTACTGCCCTGGATGTGAAGGACAGTGACTGATATATTTACTGAGATATTTACTGCCCTGGATGTGAAGGACAGTGACTGATATATTTACTGAGATATTTACTGCCCTGGATGTGAAGGACAGTGACTGATATATTTACTGAGATATTTACTGCCCTGGATGTGAAGGACAGTGACTGATATATTTACTGAGATATTTACTGCCCTGGATGTGAAGGACAGTGACTGATATATTTACTGAGATATTTACTGCCCTGGATGTGAAGGACAGTGACTGATATATTTACTGAGATATTTACTGCCCTGGATGTGAAGGACAGTGACTGATATATTTACTGAGATATTTACTGCCCTGGATGTGAAGGACAGTGACTGATATATTTACTGAGATATTTACTGCCCTGGATGTGAAGGACAGTGACTGATATATTTACTGAGATATTTACTGCCCTGGATGTGAAGGACAGTGACTGATATATTTACTGAGATATTTACTGCCCTGGATGTGAAGGACAGTGACTGATATATTTACTGAGATATTTACTGCCCTGGATGTGAAGGACAGTGACTGATATATTTACTGAGATATTTACTGCCCTGGATGTGAAGGACAGTGACTGATATATTTACTGAGATATTTACTGCCCTGGATGTGAAGGACAGTGACTGATATATTTACTGAGATATTTACTGCCCTGGATGTGAAGGACAGTGACTGATATATTTACTGAGATATTTACTGCCCTGGATGTGAAGGACAGTGACTGATATATTTACTGAGATATTTACTGCCCTGGATGTGAAGGACAGTGACTGATATATTTACTGAGATATTTACTGCCCTGGATGTGAAGGACAGTGACTGATATATTTACTGAGATATTTACTGCCCTGGATGTGAAGGACAGTGACTGATATATTTACTGAGATATTTACTGCCCTGGATGTGAAGGACAGTGACTGATATATTTACTGAGATATTTACTGCCCTGGATGTGAAGGACAGTGACTGATATATTTACTGAGATATTTACTGCCCTGGATGTGAAGGACAGTGACTGATATATTTACTGAGATATTTACTGCCCTGGATGTGAAGGACAGTGACTGATATATTTACTGAGATATTTACTGCCCTGGATGTGAAGGACAGTGACTGATATATTTACTGAGATATTTACTGCCCTGGATGTGAAGGACAGTGACTGATATATTTACTGAGATATTTACTGCCCTGGATGTGAAGGACAGTGACTGATATATTTACTGAGATATTTACTGCCCTGGATGTGAAGGACAGTGACTGATATATTTACTGAGATATTTACTGCCCTGGATGTGAAGGACAGTGACTGATATATTTACTGAGATATTTACTGCCCTGGATGTGAAGGACAGTGACTGATATATTTACTGAGATATTTACTGCCCTGGATGTGAAGGACAGTGACTGATATATTTACTGAGATATTTACTGCCCTGGATGTGAAGGACAGTGACTGATATATTTACTGAGATATTTACTGCCCTGGATGTGAAGGACAGTGACTGATATATTTACTGAGATATTTACTGCCCTGGATGTGAAGGACAGTGACTGATATATTTACTGAGATATTTACTGCCCTGGATGTGAAGGACAGTGACTGATATATTTACTGAGATATTTACTGCCCTGGATGTGAAGGACAGTGACTGATATATTTACTGAGATATTTACTGCCCTGGATGTGAAGGACAGTGACTGATATATTTACTGAGATATTTACTGCCCTGGATGTGAAGGACAGTGACTGATATATTTACTGAGATATTTACTGCCCTGGATGTGAAGGACAGTGACTGATATATTTACTGAGATATTTACTGCCCTGGATGTGAAGGACAGTGACTGATATATTTACTGAGATATTTACTGCCCTGGATGTGAAGGACAGTGACTGATATATTTACTGAGATATTTACTGCCCTGGATGTGAAGGACAGTGACTGATATATTTACTGAGATATTTACTGCCCTGGATGTGAAGGACAGTGACTGATATATTTACTGAGATATTTACTGCCCTGGATGTGAAGGACAGTGACTGATATATTTACTGAGATATTTACTGCCCTGGATGTGAAGGACAGTGACTGATATATTTACTGAGATATTTACTGCCCTGGATGTGAAGGACAGTGACTGATATATTTACTGAGATATTTACTGCCCTGGATGTGAAGGACAGTGACTGATATATTTACTGAGATATTTACTGCCCTGGATGTGAAGGACAGTGACTGATATATTTACTGAGATATTTACTGCCCTGGATGTGAAGGACAGTGACTGATATATTTACTGAGATATTTACTGCCCTGGATGTGAAGGACAGTGACTGATATATTTACTGAGATATTTACTGCCCTGGATGTGAAGGACAGTGACTGATATATTTACTGAGATATTTACTGCCCTGGATGTGAAGGACAGTGACTGATATATTTACTGAGATATTTACTGCCCTGGATGTGAAGGACAGTGACTGATATATTTACTGAGATATTTACTGCCCTGGATGTGAAGGACAGTGACTGATATATTTACTGAGATATTTACTGCCCTGGATGTGAAGGACAGTGACTGATATATTTACTGAGATATTTACTGCCCTGGATGTGAAGGACAGTGACTGATATATTTACTGAGATATTTACTGCCCTGGATGTGAAGGACAGTGACTGATATATTTACTGAGATATTTACTGCCCTGGATGTGAAGGACAGTGACTGATATATTTACTGAGATATTTACTGCCCTGGATGTGAAGGACAGTGACTGATATATTTACTGAGATATTTACTGCCCTGGATGTGAAGGACAGTGACTGATATATTTACTGAGATATTTACTGCCCTGGATGTGAAGGACAGTGACTGATATATTTACTGAGATATTTACTGCCCTGGATGTGAAGGACAGTGACTGATATATTTACTGAGATATTTACTGCCCTGGATGTGAAGGACAGTGACTGATATATTTACTGAGATATTTACTGCCCTGGATGTGAAGGACAGTGACTGATATATTTACTGAGATATTTACTGCCCTGGATGTGAAGGACAGTGACTGATATATTTACTGAGATATTTACTGCCCTGGATGTGAAGGACAGTGACTGATATATTTACTGAGATATTTACTGCCCTGGATGTGAAGGACAGTGACTGATATATTTACTGAGATATTTACTGCCCTGGATGTGAAGGACAGTGACTGATATATTTACTGAGATATTTACTGCCCTGGATGTGAAGGACAGTGACTGATATATTTACTGAGATATTTACTGCCCTGGATGTGAAGGACAGTGACTGATATATTTACTGAGATATTTACTGCCCTGGATGTGAAGGACAGTGACTGATATATTTACTGAGATATTTACTGCCCTGGATGTGAAGGACAGTGACTGATATATTTACTGAGATATTTACTGCCCTGGATGTGAAGGACAGTGACTGATATATTTACTGAGATATTTACTGCCCTGGATGTGAAGGACAGTGACTGATATATTTACTGAGATATTTACTGCCCTGGATGTGAAGGACAGTGACTGATATATTTACTGAGATATTTACTGCCCTGGATGTGAAGGACAGTGACTGATATATTTACTGAGATATTTACTGCCCTGGATGTGAAGGACAGTGACTGATATATTTACTGAGATATTTACTGCCCTGGATGTGAAGGACAGTGACTGATATATTTACTGAGATATTTACTGCCCTGGATGTGAAGGACAGTGACTGATATATTTACTGAGATATTTACTGCCCTGGATGTGAAGGACAGTGACTGATATATTTACTGAGATATTTACTGCCCTGGATGTGAAGGACAGTGACTGATATATTTACTGAGATATTTACTGCCCTGGATGTGAAGGACAGTGACTGATATATTTACTGAGATATTTACTGCCCTGGATGTGAAGGACAGTGACTGATATATTTACTGAGATATTTACTGCCCTGGATGTGAAGGACAGTGACTGATATATTTACTGAGATATTTACTGCCCTGGATGTGAAGGACAGTGACTGATATATTTACTGAGATATTTACTGCCCTGGATGTGAAGGACAGTGACTGATATATTTACTGAGATATTTACTGCCCTGGATGTGAAGGACAGTGACTGATATATTTACTGAGATATTTACTGCCCTGGATGTGAAGGACAGTGACTGATATATTTACTGAGATATTTACTGCCCTGGATGTGAAGGACAGTGACTGATATATTTACTGAGATATTTACTGCCCTGGATGTGAAGGACAGTGACTGATATATTTACTGAGATATTTACTGCCCTGGATGTGAAGGACAGTGACTGATATATTTACTGAGATATTTACTGCCCTGGATGTGAAGGACAGTGACTGATATATTTACTGAGATATTTACTGCCCTGGATGTGAAGGACAGTGACTGATATATTTACTGAGATATTTACTGCCCTGGATGTGAAGGACAGTGACTGATATATTTACTGAGATATTTACTGCCCTGGATGTGAAGGACAGTGACTGATATATTTACTGAGATATTTACTGCCCTGGATGTGAAGGACAGTGACTGATATATTTACTGAGATATTTACTGCCCTGGATGTGAAGGACAGTGACTGATATATTTACTGAGATATTTACTGCCCTGGATGTGAAGGACAGTGACTGATATATTTACTGAGATATTTACTGCCCTGGATGTGAAGGACAGTGACTGATATATTTACTGAGATATTTACTGCCCTGGATGTGAAGGACAGTGACTGATATATTTACTGAGATATTTACTGCCCTGGATGTGAAGGACAGTGACTGATATATTTACTGAGATATTTACTGCCCTGGATGTGAAGGACAGTGACTGATATATTTACTGAGATATTTACTGCCCTGGATGTGAAGGACAGTGACTGATATATTTACTGAGATATTTACTGCCCTGGATGTGAAGGACAGTGACTGATATATTTACTGAGATATTTACTGCCCTGGATGTGAAGGACAGTGACTGATATATTTACTGAGATATTTACTGCCCTGGATGTGAAGGACAGTGACTGATATATTTACTGAGATATTTACTGCCCTGGATGTGAAGGACAGTGACTGATATATTTACTGAGATATTTACTGCCCTGGATGTGAAGGACAGTGACTGATATATTTACTGAGATATTTACTGCCCTGGATGTGAAGGACAGTGACTGATATATTTACTGAGATATTTACTGCCCTGGATGTGAAGGACAGTGACTGATATATTTACTGAGATATTTACTGCCCTGGATGTGAAGGACAGTGACTGATATATTTACTGAGATATTTACTGCCCTGGATGTGAAGGACAGTGACTGATATATTTACTGAGATATTTACTGCCCTGGATGTGAAGGACAGTGACTGATATATTTACTGAGATATTTACTGCCCTGGATGTGAAGGACAGTGACTGATATATTTACTGAGATATTTACTGCCCTGGATGTGAAGGACAGTGACTGATATATTTACTGAGATATTTACTGCCCTGGATGTGAAGGACAGTGACTGATATATTTACTGAGATATTTACTGCCCTGGATGTGAAGGACAGTGACTGATATATTTACTGAGATATTTACTGCCCTGGATGTGAAGGACAGTGACTGATATATTTACTGAGATATTTACTGCCCTGGATGTGAAGGACAGTGACTGATATATTTACTGAGATATTTACTGCCCTGGATGTGAAGGACAGTGACTGATATATTTACTGAGATATTTACTGCCCTGGATGTGAAGGACAGTGACTGATATATTTACTGAGATATTTACTGCCCTGGATGTGAAGGACAGTGACTGATATATTTACTGAGATATTTACTGCCCTGGATGTGAAGGACAGTGACTGATATATTTACTGAGATATTTACTGCCCTGGATGTGAAGGACAGTGACTGATATATTTACTGAGATATTTACTGCCCTGGATGTGAAGGACAGTGACTGATATATTTACTGAGATATTTACTGCCCTGGATGTGAAGGACAGTGACTGATATATTTACTGAGATATTTACTGCCCTGGATGTGAAGGACAGTGACTGATATATTTACTGAGATATTTACTGCCCTGGATGTGAAGGACAGTGACTGATATATTTACTGAGATATTTACTGCCCTGGATGTGAAGGACAGTGACTGATATATTTACTGAGATATTTACTGCCCTGGATGTGAAGGACAGTGACTGATATATTTACTGAGATATTTACTGCCCTGGATGTGAAGGACAGTGACTGATATATTTACTGAGATATTTACTGCCCTGGATGTGAAGGACAGTGACTGATATATTTACTGAGATATTTACTGCCCTGGATGTGAAGGACAGTGACTGATATATTTACTGAGATATTTACTGCCCTGGATGTGAAGGACAGTGACTGATATATTTACTGAGATATTTACTGCCCTGGATGTGAAGGACAGTGACTGATATATTTACTGAGATATTTACTGCCCTGGATGTGAAGGACAGTGACTGATATATTTACTGAGATATTTACTGCCCTGGATGTGAAGGACAGTGACTGATATATTTACTGAGATATTTACTGCCCTGGATGTGAAGGACAGTGACTGATATATTTACTGAGATATTTACTGCCCTGGATGTGAAGGACAGTGACTGATATATTTACTGAGATATTTACTGCCCTGGATGTGAAGGACAGTGACTGATATATTTACTGAGATATTTACTGCCCTGGATGTGAAGGACAGTGACTGATATATTTACTGAGATATTTACTGCCCTGGATGTGAAGGACAGTGACTGATATATTTACTGAGATATTTACTGCCCTGGATGTGAAGGACAGTGACTGATATATTTACTGAGATATTTACTGCCCTGGATGTGAAGGACAGTGACTGATATATTTACTGAGATATTTACTGCCCTGGATGTGAAGGACAGTGACTGATATATTTACTGAGATATTTACTGCCCTGGATGTGAAGGACAGTGACTGATATATTTACTGAGATATTTACTGCCCTGGATGTGAAGGACAGTGACTGATATATTTACTGAGATATTTACTGCCCTGGATGTGAAGGACAGTGACTGATATATTTACTGAGATATTTACTGCCCTGGATGTGAAGGACAGTGACTGATATATTTACTGAGATATTTACTGCCCTGGATGTGAAGGACAGTGACTGATATATTTACTGAGATATTTACTGCCCTGGATGTGAAGGACAGTGACTGATATATTTACTGAGATATTTACTGCCCTGGATGTGAAGGACAGTGACTGATATATTTACTGAGATATTTACTGCCCTGGATGTGAAGGACAGTGACTGATATATTTACTGAGATATTTACTGCCCTGGATGTGAAGGACAGTGACTGATATATTTACTGAGATATTTACTGCCCTGGATGTGAAGGACAGTGACTGATATATTTACTGAGATATTTACTGCCCTGGATGTGAAGGACAGTGACTGATATATTTACTGAGATATTTACTGCCCTGGATGTGAAGGACAGTGACTGATATATTTACTGAGATATTTACTGCCCTGGATGTGAAGGACAGTGACTGATATATTTACTGAGATATTTACTGCCCTGGATGTGAAGGACAGTGACTGATATATTTACTGAGATATTTACTGCCCTGGATGTGAAGGACAGTGACTGATATATTTACTGAGATATTTACTGCCCTGGATGTGAAGGACAGTGACTGATATATTTACTGAGATATTTACTGCCCTGGATGTGAAGGACAGTGACTGATATATTTACTGAGATATTTACTGCCCTGGATGTGAAGGACAGTGACTGATATATTTACTGAGATATTTACTGCCTGGATGTGAAGGACAGTGACTGATATATTTACTGAGATATTTACTGCCCTGGATGTGAAGGACAGTGACTGATATATTTACTGAGATATTTACTGCCCTGGATGTGAAGGACAGTGACTGATATATTTACTGAGATATTTACTGCCCTGGATGTGAAGGACAGTGACTGATATATTTACTGAGATATTTACTGCCCTGGATGTGAAGGACAGTGACTGATATATTTACTGAGATATTTACTGCCCTGGATGTGAAGGACAGTGACTGATATATTTACTGAGATATTTACTGCCCTGGATGTGAAGGACAGTGACTGATATATTTACTGAGATATTTACTGCCCTGGATGTGAAGGACAGTGACTGATATATTTACTGAGATATTTACTGCCCTGGATGTGAAGGACAGTGACTGATATATTTACTGAGATATTTACTGCCCTGGATGTGAAGGACAGTGACTGATATATTTACTGAGATATTTACTGCCCTGGATGTGAAGGACAGTGACTGATATATTTACTGAGATATTTACTGCCCTGGATGTGAAGGACAGTGACTGATATATTTACTGAGATATTTACTGCCCTGGATGTGAAGGACAGTGACTGATATATTTACTGAGATATTTACTGCCCTGGATGTGAAGGACAGTGACTGATATATTTACTGAGATATTTACTGCCCTGGATGTGAAGGACAGTGACTGATATATTTACTGAGATATTTACTGCCCTGGATGTGAAGGACAGTGACTGATATATTTACTGAGATATTTACTGCCCTGGATGTGAAGGACAGTGACTGATATATTTACTGAGATATTTACTGCCCTGGATGTGAAGGACAGTGACTGATATATTTACTGAGATATTTACTGCCCTGGATGTGAAGGACAGTGACTGATATATTTACTGAGATATTTACTGCCCTGGATGTGAAGGACAGTGACTGATATATTTACTGAGATATTTACTGCCCTGGATGTGAAGGACAGTGACTGATATATTTACTGAGATATTTACTGCCCTGGATGTGAAGGACAGTGACTGATATATTTACTGAGATATTTACTGCCCTGGATGTGAAGGACAGTGACTGATATATTTACTGAGATATTTACTGCCCTGGATGTGAAGGACAGTGACTGATATATTTACTGAGATATTTACTGCCTGGATGTGAAGGACAGTGACTGATATATTTACTGAGATATTTACTGCCCTGGATGTGAAGGACAGTGACTGATATATTTACTGAGATATTTACTGCCCTGGATGTGAAGGACAGTGACTGATATATTTACTGAGATATTTACTGCCCTGGATGTGAAGGACAGTGACTGATATATTTACTGAGATATTTACTGCCCTGGATGTGAAGGACAGTGACTGATATATTTACTGAGATATTTACTGCCCTGGATGTGAAGGACAGTGACTGATATATTTACTGAGATATTTACTGCCCTGGATGTGAAGGACAGTGACTGATATATTTACTGAGATATTTACTGCCCTGGATGTGAAGGACAGTGACTGATATATTTACTGAGATATTTACTGCCCTGGATGTGAAGGACAGTGACTGATATATTTACTGAGATATTTACTGCCCTGGATGTGAAGGACAGTGACTGATATATTTACTGAGATATTTACTGCCCTGGATGTGAAGGACAGTGACTGATATATTTACTGAGATATTTACTGCCCTGGATGTGAAGGACAGTGACTGATATATTTACTGAGATATTTACTGCCCTGGATGTGAAGGACAGTGACTGATATATTTACTGAGATATTTACTGCCCTGGATGTGAAGGACAGTGACTGATATATTTACTGAGATATTTACTGCCCTGGATGTGAAGGACAGTGACTGATATATTTACTGAGATATTTACTGCCCTGGATGTGAAGGACAGTGACTGATATATTTACTGAGATATTTACTGCCCTGGATGTGAAGGACAGTGACTGATATATTTACTGAGATATTTACTGCCCTGGATGTGAAGGACAGTGACTGATATATTTACTGAGATATTTACTGCCCTGGATGTGAAGGACAGTGACTGATATATTTACTGAGATATTTACTGCCCTGGATGTGAAGGACAGTGACTGATATATTTACTGAGATATTTACTGCCCTGGATGTGAAGGACAGTGACTGATATATTTACTGAGATATTTACTGCCCTGGATGTGAAGGACAGTGACTGATATATTTACTGAGATATTTACTGCCCTGGATGTGAAGGACAGTGACTGATATATTTACTGAGATATTTACTGCCCTGGATGTGAAGGACAGTGACTGATATATTTACTGAGATATTTACTGCCCTGGATGTGAAGGACAGTGACTGATATATTTACTGAGATATTTACTGCCCTGGATGTGAAGGACAGTGACTGATATATTTACTGAGATATTTACTGCCCTGGATGTGAAGGACAGTGACTGATATATTTACTGAGATATTTACTGCCCTGGATGTGAAGGACAGTGACTGATATATTTACTGAGATATTTACTGCCCTGGATGTGAAGGACAGTGACTGATATATTTACTGAGATATTTACTGCCCTGGATGTGAAGGACAGTGACTGATATATTTACTGAGATATTTACTGCCCTGGATGTGAAGGACAGTGACTGATATATTTACTGAGATATTTACTGCCCTGGATGTGAAGGACAGTGACTGATATATTTACTGAGATATTTACTGCCCTGGATGTGAAGGACAGTGACTGATATATTTACTGAGATATTTACTGCCCTGGATGTGAAGGACAGTGACTGATATATTTACTGAGATATTTACTGCCCTGGATGTGAAGGACAGTGACTGATATATTTACTGAGATATTTACTGCCCTGGATGTGAAGGACAGTGACTGATATATTTACTGAGATATTTACTGCCCTGGATGTGAAGGACAGTGACTGATATATTTACTGAGATATTTACTGCCCTGGATGTGAAGGACAGTGACTGATATATTTACTGAGATATTTACTGCCCTGGATGTGAAGGACAGTGACTGATATATTTACTGAGATATTTACTGCCCTGGATGTGAAGGACAGTGACTGATATATTTACTGAGATATTTACTGCCCTGGATGTGAAGGACAGTGACTGATATATTTACTGAGATATTTACTGCCCTGGATGTGAAGGACAGTGACTGATATATTTACTGAGATATTTACTGCCCTGGATGTGAAGGACAGTGACTGATATATTTACTGAGATATTTACTGCCCTGGATGTGAAGGACAGTGACTGATATATTTACTGAGATATTTACTGCCCTGGATGTGAAGGACAGTGACTGATATATTTACTGAGATATTTACTGCCCTGGATGTGAAGGACAGTGACTGATATATTTACTGAGATATTTACTGCCCTGGATGTGAAGGACAGTGACTGATATATTTACTGAGATATTTACTGCCCTGGATGTGAAGGACAGTGACTGATATATTTACTGAGATATTTACTGCCCTGGATGTGAAGGACAGTGACTGATATATTTACTGAGATATTTACTGCCCTGGATGTGAAGGACAGTGACTGATATATTTACTGAGATATTTACTGCCCTGGATGTGAAGGACAGTGACTGATATATTTACTGAGATATTTACTGCCCTGGATGTGAAGGACAGTGACTGATATATTTACTGAGATATTTACTGCCCTGGATGTGAAGGACAGTGACTGATATATTTACTGAGATATTTACTGCCCTGGATGTGAAGGACAGTGACTGATATATTTACTGAGATATTTACTGCCCTGGATGTGAAGGACAGTGACTGATATATTTACTGAGATATTTACTGCCCTGGATGTGAAGGACAGTGACTGATATATTTACTGAGATATTTACTGCCCTGGATGTGAAGGACAGTGACTGATATATTTACTGAGATATTTACTGCCCTGGATGTGAAGGACAGTGACTGATATATTTACTGAGATATTTACTGCCCTGGATGTGAAGGACAGTGACTGATATATTTACTGAGATATTTACTGCCCTGGATGTGAAGGACAGTGACTGATATATTTACTGAGATATTTACTGCCCTGGATGTGAAGGACAGTGACTGATATATTTACTGAGATATTTACTGCCCTGGATGTGAAGGACAGTGACTGATATATTTACTGAGATATTTACTGCCCTGGATGTGAAGGACAGTGACTGATATATTTACTGAGATATTTACTGCCCTGGATGTGAAGGACAGTGACTGATATATTTACTGAGATATTTACTGCCCTGGATGTGAAGGACAGTGACTGATATATTTACTGAGATATTTACTGCCCTGGATGTGAAGGACAGTGACTGATATATTTACTGAGATATTTACTGCCCTGGATGTGAAGGACAGTGACTGATATATTTACTGAGATATTTACTGCCCTGGATGTGAAGGACAGTGACTGATATATTTACTGAGATATTTACTGCCCTGGATGTGAAGGACAGTGACTGATATATTTACTGAGATATTTACTGCCCTGGATGTGAAGGACAGTGACTGATATATTTACTGAGATATTTACTGCCCTGGATGTGAAGGACAGTGACTGATATATTTACTGAGATATTTACTGCCCTGGATGTGAAGGACAGTGACTGATATATTTACTGAGATATTTACTGCCCTGGATGTGAAGGACAGTGACTGATATATTTACTGAGATATTTACTGCCCTGGATGTGAAGGACAGTGACTGATATATTTACTGAGATATTTACTGCCCTGGATGTGAAGGACAGTGACTGATATATTTACTGAGATATTTACTGCCCTGGATGTGAAGGACAGTGACTGATATATTTACTGAGATATTTACTGCCCTGGATGTGAAGGACAGTGACTGATATATTTACTGAGATATTTACTGCCCTGGATGTGAAGGACAGTGACTGATATATTTACTGAGATATTTACTGCCCTGGATGTGAAGGACAGTGACTGATATATTTACTGAGATATTTACTGCCCTGGATGTGAAGGACAGTGACTGATATATTTACTGAGATATTTACTGCCCTGGATGTGAAGGACAGTGACTGATATATTTACTGAGATATTTACTGCCCTGGATGTGAAGGACAGTGACTGATATATTTACTGAGATATTTACTGCCCTGGATGTGAAGGACAGTGACTGATATATTTACTGAGATATTTACTGCCCTGGATGTGAAGGACAGTGACTGATATATTTACTGAGATATTTACTGCCCTGGATGTGAAGGACAGTGACTGATATATTTACTGAGATATTTACTGCCCTGGATGTGAAGGACAGTGACTGATATATTTACTGAGATATTTACTGCCCTGGATGTGAAGGACAGTGACTGATATATTTACTGAGATATTTACTGCCCTGGATGTGAAGGACAGTGACTGATATATTTACTGAGATATTTACTGCCCTGGATGTGAAGGACAGTGACTGATATATTTACTGAGATATTTACTGCCCTGGATGTGAAGGACAGTGACTGATATATTTACTGAGATATTTACTGCCCTGGATGTGAAGGACAGTGACTGATATATTTACTGAGATATTTACTGCCCTGGATGTGAAGGACAGTGACTGATATATTTACTGAGATATTTACTGCCCTGGATGTGAAGGACAGTGACTGATATATTTACTGAGATATTTACTGCCCTGGATGTGAAGGACAGTGACTGATATATTTACTGAGATATTTACTGCCCTGGATGTGAAGGACAGTGACTGATATATTTACTGAGATATTTACTGCCCTGGATGTGAAGGACAGTGACTGATATATTTACTGAGATATTTACTGCCCTGGATGTGAAGGACAGTGACTGATATATTTACTGAGATATTTACTGCCCTGGATGTGAAGGACAGTGACTGATATATTTACTGAGATATTTACTGCCCTGGATGTGAAGGACAGTGACTGATATATTTACTGAGATATTTACTGCCCTGGATGTGAAGGACAGTGACTGATATATTTACTGAGATATTTACTGCCCTGGATGTGAAGGACAGTGACTGATATATTTACTGAGATATTTACTGCCCTGGATGTGAAGGACAGTGACTGATATATTTACTGAGATATTTACTGCCCTGGATGTGAAGGACAGTGACTGATATATTTACTGAGATATTTACTGCCCTGGATGTGAAGGACAGTGACTGATATATTTACTGAGATATTTACTGCCCTGGATGTGAAGGACAGTGACTGATATATTTACTGAGATATTTACTGCCCTGGATGTGAAGGACAGTGACTGATATATTTACTGAGATATTTACTGCCCTGGATGTGAAGGACAGTGACTGATATATTTACTGAGATATTTACTGCCCTGGATGTGAAGGACAGTGACTGATATATTTACTGAGAT
This sequence comes from Carcharodon carcharias, assembly GCF_017639515.1. Taxonomy (NCBI): domain Eukaryota; kingdom Metazoa; phylum Chordata; class Chondrichthyes; order Lamniformes; family Lamnidae; genus Carcharodon; species Carcharodon carcharias. The sequence continues at coordinate 2,335,865 of NC_054499.1, forward strand.
ATTTACTGCCCTGGATGTGAAGGACAGTGACTGATATATTTACTGAGATATTTACTGCCCTGGATGTGAAGGACAGTGACTGATATATTTACTGAGATATTTACTGCCCTGGATGTGAAGGACAGTGACTGATATATTTACTGAGATATTTACTGCCCTGGATGTGAAGGACAGTGACTGATATATTTACTGAGATATTTACTGCCCTGGATGTGAAGGACAGTGACTGATATATTTACTGAGATATTTACTGCCCTGGATGTGAAGGACAGTGACTGATATATTTACTGAGATATTTACTGCCCTGGATGTGAAGGACAGTGACTGATATATTTACTGAGATATTTACTGCCCTGGATGTGAAGGACAGTGACTGATATATTTACTGAGATATTTACTGCCCTGGATGTGAAGGACAGTGACTGATATATTTACTGAGATATTTACTGCCCTGGATGTGAAGGACAGTGACTGATATATTTACTGAGATATTTACTGCCCTGGATGTGAAGGACAGTGACTGATATATTTACTGAGATATTTACTGCCCTGGATGTGAAGGACAGTGACTGATATATTTACTGAGATATTTACTGCCCTGGATGTGAAGGACAGTGACTGATATATTTACTGAGATATTTACTGCCCTGGATGTGAAGGACAGTGACTGATATATTTACTGAGATATTTACTGCCCTGGATGTGAAGGACAGTGACTGATATATTTACTGAGATATTTACTGCCCTGGATGTGAAGGACAGTGACTGATATATTTACTGAGATATTTACTGCCCTGGATGTGAAGGACAGTGACTGATATATTTACTGAGATATTTACTGCCCTGGATGTGAAGGACAGTGACTGATATATTTACTGAGATATTTACTGCCCTGGATGTGAAGGACAGTGACTGATATATTTACTGAGATATTTACTGCCCTGGATGTGAAGGACAGTGACTGATATATTTACTGAGATATTTACTGCCCTGGATGTGAAGGACAGTGACTGATATATTTACTGAGATATTTACTGCCCTGGATGTGAAGGACAGTGACTGATATATTTACTGAGATATTTACTGCCCTGGATGTGAAGGACAGTGACTGATATATTTACTGAGATATTTACTGCCCTGGATGTGAAGGACAGTGACTGATATATTTACTGAGATATTTACTGCCCTGGATGTGAAGGACAGTGACTGATATATTTACTGAGATATTTACTGCCCTGGATGTGAAGGACAGTGACTGATATATTTACTGAGATATTTACTGCCCTGGATGTGAAGGACAGTGACTGATATATTTACTGAGATATTTACTGCCCTGGATGTGAAGGACAGTGACTGATATATTTACTGAGATATTTACTGCCCTGGATGTGAAGGACAGTGACTGATATATTTACTGAGATATTTACTGCCCTGGATGTGAAGGACAGTGACTGATATATTTACTGAGATATTTACTGCCCTGGATGTGAAGGACAGTGACTGATATATTTACTGAGATATTTACTGCCCTGGATGTGAAGGACAGTGACTGATATATTTACTGAGATATTTACTGCCCTGGATGTGAAGGACAGTGACTGATATATTTACTGAGATATTTACTGCCCTGGATGTGAAGGACAGTGACTGATATATTTACTGAGATATTTACTGCCCTGGATGTGAAGGACAGTGACTGATATATTTACTGAGATATTTACTGCCCTGGATGTGAAGGACAGTGACTGATATATTTACTGAGATATTTACTGCCCTGGATGTGAAGGACAGTGACTGATATATTTACTGAGATATTTACTGCCCTGGATGTGAAGGACAGTGACTGATATATTTACTGAGATATTTACTGCCCTGGATGTGAAGGACAGTGACTGATATATTTACTGAGATATTTACTGCCCTGGATGTGAAGGACAGTGACTGATATATTTACTGAGATATTTACTGCCCTGGATGTGAAGGACAGTGACTGATATATTTACTGAGATATTTACTGCCCTGGATGTGAAGGACAGTGACTGATATATTTACTGAGATATTTACTGCCCTGGATGTGAAGGACAGTGACTGATATATTTACTGAGATATTTACTGCCCTGGATGTGAAGGACAGTGACTGATATATTTACTGAGATATTTACTGCCCTGGATGTGAAGGACAGTGACTGATATATTTACTGAGATATTTACTGCCCTGGATGTGAAGGACAGTGACTGATATATTTACTGAGATATTTACTGCCCTGGATGTGAAGGACAGTGACTGATATATTTACTGAGATATTTACTGCCCTGGATGTGAAGGACAGTGACTGATATATTTACTGAGATATTTACTGCCCTGGATGTGAAGGACAGTGACTGATATATTTACTGAGATATTTACTGCCCTGGATGTGAAGGACAGTGACTGATATATTTACTGAGATATTTACTGCCCTGGATGTGAAGGACAGTGACTGATATATTTACTGAGATATTTACTGCCCTGGATGTGAAGGACAGTGACTGATATATTTACTGAGATATTTACTGCCCTGGATGTGAAGGACAGTGACTGATATATTTACTGAGATATTTACTGCCCTGGATGTGAAGGACAGTGACTGATATATTTACTGAGATATTTACTGCCCTGGATGTGAAGGACAGTGACTGATATATTTACTGAGATATTTACTGCCCTGGATGTGAAGGACAGTGACTGATATATTTACTGAGATATTTACTGCCCTGGATGTGAAGGACAGTGACTGATATATTTACTGAGATATTTACTGCCCTGGATGTGAAGGACAGTGACTGATATATTTACTGAGATATTTACTGCCCTGGATGTGAAGGACAGTGACTGATATATTTACTGAGATATTTACTGCCCTGGATGTGAAGGACAGTGACTGATATATTTACTGAGATATTTACTGCCCTGGATGTGAAGGACAGTGACTGATATATTTACTGAGATATTTACTGCCCTGGATGTGAAGGACAGTGACTGATATATTTACTGAGATATTTACTGCCCTGGATGTGAAGGACAGTGACTGATATATTTACTGAGATATTTACTGCCCTGGATGTGAAGGACAGTGACTGATATATTTACTGAGATATTTACTGCCCTGGATGTGAAGGATAGTGACTGATATATTTACTGAGATATTTACTGCCCTGGATGTGAAGGACAGTGACTGATATATTTACTGAGATATTTACTGCCCTGTATCTTAAGGATAGTGACTGATATATTTTTTGAGATATTTACTGCCCTGGATGTGAAGGACAGTGACTGATATATTTACTGAGATATTTACTGCCCTGGATGTGAAGGACAGTGACTGATATATTTACTGAGATATTTACTGCCCAATGATCTGAAGGACAGTGACTGATATATTTACTGAGATATTTACTGCCCTGGATGTGAAGGATAGTGACTGATATATTTTTTGAGATATTTACTTCACTGGATATGAAAGACAGTGACTGATATATTTACTGAGATATTTACTGCCCTGGATGTGATGGATAGTGACTGATATATTTGCTGAGATATTTACTGCCCTGGATGTGAAGGACAGTGACTGATATATTTAGTGAGATATTTACGCCCTGGATGTGAAGGACAGTGGACTGATATATTGTACTGAGATATTTACTGCCCTGGATGTGAAGGACAGTGACCTGATATAATTCCTGAGATATTTACTGCCCCTGGATTGTGAAGGACAGTGACTGATATATTTAGTTAGATATTTACTGCCCTGGATGTGAAGACAGCTGACTGATATATTTACTGAGATATTTACTGCCTGGGTGGTGAATGACATTGACTGATGTATTTACTGAGAAATTTACAGCTCCGGATGTGAAGGACAGTGACTGATATATTTACGGAGATATTTACGGACCTGGATGTGAAGGACAGTGACTGATATATTTACTGATATATTTACTACCCTGATGTGAAGGACAGTTGGACTGATATATTTACTGAGATATTTTAATGCCCTGGAATGTGAAGGATAGTGGACTGATATATTTACTAAGATATTTACTGTCCTCGATGTGAAGGACAGTGACTGATACTTTTACTGAGATATTTACTAACCTGGATGTGAACCACAGTGACTGATATATTTACAGAGAAATTTATTACCCTGCATGTGAAGGACAGGGACTGATATATTTCCTGAGATATTTACTACCCTGGATGTGAAGGACAGTGATTGATATATTTTTTGAGATATTTACTGCCCTGGATGTGAAGGACAGTGACTGATATATTTACTGAGATATTTACTGCCCTGGATGTGATGACAGTGACTGATATATTTACTGAGATATTTACTGCCCTGGATGTGAAAGACAGTGACTGATATATTTACTGAGATATTTACTTCCTGGATGTGAAGGATAGTGACAGATTTATATACTGAGATATTTACTGCCCTGGATGTGAAGGACAGTGACTGATTTATTTACTGAGATATTTACTGCCCCGATGTGAAGGACAGTGACTGATATATTTAGTGAGATATTTACTGCCCTGGATCTGAAGGATTGTGACTGATATATTTAGTGAGATATTTACTGCCCTGGATGTGAAGGACAGTGACTGATATATTTTTTGAAATACTTACTGGCCAGGATGTGAAGGACAGTGACTGGTACATATACTGAGAAATTTACTTGGATGTGAAGGAATGGGACTGATTTATTTAATGAGATATTTACTCTCCTGGATGTGAAAGACAGTGACTGATATATTTTCTGAGATATTTACTGCCCTGGATGTGAAGGAAAGTGTCTGATATATTTACTGAGAAATTTACTGCCCTGCATGTGAAGGACAGTGACTGATATATTTTGTGAGATATTTCAACCCTGGATGTGAAGGAAAGTTACTGATATATTTAGTGAGAAATTTACTGCCCTGGATGTGATGGACAGTGACTGACATATTTACAGTGATATTTAACGCCCTGGATGTGAAGGAAAGTGACTGATATATTTTCTGAAATATTTACTGCCCTGGATGTGAAGGACAGTGACTGATATATTTACTGAGATATTTACTGCCCTGGATGTGAAGGACAGAGACTGACATATTTACTGACATATTTACTGACCTGGATGTGAAGGACAGTGACTGATATATTTACTGAGATATTTAATGCCCTGGATGTGAAGGACTGTAACTGATATATTTACTGAGATATTTACTGCCCTGGATGTGAAGGACAGTGACTGATATATTTACTGAGATATTTACTTCCCTGGATGTGAAGGACAGTGACTGATTTATTTCCTGTGATATTTACAACCCTGGATGTGATAGACAGTGTCTGATATATTAACAGAGATATTTACTGCCTTGGATGTGAAGGACAGTGACTGATATATTTACTGAGATATTTACTGCCCTGGATGTGAAGGACAGTGACTGATATATTTACTGAGATATTTACTGGCCTGCATGTGAAGGACAGTGACTGATATATTTACTGAGATATTTACTGCCCTGGATGTGAAGGACAGTGACTGATATATTTACTGAGATATTTACTGCCTGGATGTGAAGGAGAGTGACTGATTTATTTACTGAGGTATTTAATGCCTGAATGTGAAGGACAGTGACTGATATATTTACTGATATATTTACTGCCCTGGATGTGAAGGACAGTGACTGATATATTTACTGAGATATTTACTGCCCTGGATGTGAAGGACAGTGACTGATATATTTACTGAGATATTTATTGGCCTGGATGTGAAGGACAGTGACTGATATATTTACTGAGATATTTACTGCCCTGGATGTGAAGGACAGTGACTGATATATTTAGTGAGATATTTACTGCCCTGGATGTGAAGGACAGTGACTGATATATTTACTGAGATATTTACTGCCCTGGATGTGAAGGACAGTGTCTGATATATTTACTGAGATAGTCACTGCCCTGGATTTGAAGGATAGTGACTGATATATTTACTGAGATATTTTCTGTCCTGGATGTGAAGGACAGGGTCTGATATATTTACTGACACATTTACTGCCCTCGATGTGAAGGACAGTGACTGATTATTTACTGAGATATTTACTGCCTGGATGTGAAGGACAGTGACTGATATATTTACTGAGATATTTACTGCCCTGGATGAGAAGGACAGTGACTGATATATTTACTGAGATATTTACTACCCTGGATGTGAAGGACAGTGACTGATATATTTACTGAGATATTTACTGCCCTGGATGTGAAGGACAGTGACTGATATATTTACTGAGATATTTACTGCCCTGGATGAGAAGGACAGTGACTGATATATTTACTGAGATATTTACTACCCTGGATGTGAAGGACAGTGACTGATATATTTACTGAGATATTTACTGCCCTGGATGTGAAGGACAGTGACTGATATATTTACTGAGATATTTACTGCCCTGGATGTGAAGGACAGTGACTGATGTATTTTTTGAAATATTCACTGCCCTCGATGTGAAGGACAAGTAATGATATATTTACTGAGATATTTACTGCCCTGGATGTGAAGGACAGTGCCTGATTTATTTTCTGAGGTATTTACTGCCCTGGATGTGAAGGAGAGTGACTGATTTATTTACTGAGGTATTTAATGCCTGAATGTGAAGGACAGTGACTGATATATTTACTGATATATTTACTGCCCTGGATGTGAAGGACAGTGACTGATATATTTACTGAGATATTTACTGCCCTGGATGTGAAGGACAGTGACTGATATATTTACTGAGATATTTACTGCCCTGGATGTGAAGGACAGTGACTGATATATTTACTGAGATATTTACTGCCCTGGATGTGAAGGACAGTGACTGATATATTTACTGAGATATTTACTGCCCTGGATGTGAAGGACAGTGACTGATATATTTACTGATATATTTACTGCCCTGGATGTGAAGGACAGTGACTGATATATTTACTGAGATATTTACTGCCCTGGATGTGAAGGACAGTGACTGATATATTTACTGAGATATTTACTGCCCTGGATGTGAAGGACAGTGACTGATATATTTACTGAGATATTTACTGCCCTGGATGTGAAGGACAGTGACTGATATATTTACTGAGATATTTACTGCCCTGGATGTGAAGGACAGTGACTGATATATTTAGTGAGATATTTACTGCCCTGGATGTGAAGGACAGTGACTGATATATTTACTGAGATATTTACTGCCCTGGATGTGAAGGACAGTGACTGATATATTTAGTGATATATTTACTGCCCTGGTGTGAGGACAGTGACTGATATATTACTGAGATATTTACTGCCCTGGATGTGGAAGGACAGTGACTGATATATTTCTGAGATATTCACTGCCCTGGATGTGAAGGACAGTGAATGATATATTTACTGAGATATTTACTGCCCTGGATGTGAAGGACAGTGACTGATATATTTACTGAGATATTTACTGCCCTGATGTGAAGGACAGTGACTTATATATTTACTGAGATATTTACTGCCCTGGATGTGAAGGACAGTGACTGATATATTTACTGAGATATTTACTTCCCTGGATGTGAAGGACAGTGACTGATATATTTACTGAGATATTTACTGCCCTGGATGTGAAGGACAGTGACTGATATATTTACTGAGATATTTACTGCCCTGGATGTGAAGGACAGTGACTGATTTATTTACTGAGGTATTTACTGCCCTGGATGTGAAGGAGAGTGACTGATTTATTTACTGAGGTATTTAATGCCTGAATGTGAAGGACAGTGACTGATATATTTACTGAGATATTTACTGCCCTCGATGTGAAGGACATTGACGGATATATCTACTGAGTTAGTTATTGCCCTGGATGTGAAAGACAGTGACTGATATATTTACTGAGATATTTACTGCCCTGGATGTGAAGGACAGTGACTGATATATTTACTGAGATATTTACTGCACTGGATGTGAAGGACAGTCACTGATATATTTACTGAGACATTTTGTTTTGGATGTGAAGGACAGTGACTGATATATTAACTGAGATACTTACTGGCCTGTGTGTGAAGGACATTGACTGATATATTTAGTGAGATATTTAATGCCCTGGATGTGAAGGACATCTAATGATATATTTACTGAGATATTTAATGCCCTGGATGTGAAGGACAGTGACTGATATATTTACTGAGATATTTACTGCCCTGGATGTGAAGGATACTGACTGATATATTTAGTGAGATATTTACTGCCCTGGATGTGAAGGACAGTGACTGATATATTTACTCAGATATTTACTGCCCTGGATGTGAAGGACAGTGACTGATATATTTACTGAGATATTTACTGCCCTGGATGTGAAGGACAGTGACTGATATATTTACTGAGATATTTACTGCCCTGGATGTGAATGACAGGGACTGATATATTTAGCTGAGATATTTACTGCCCATGATGTGAAGGACAGTGACTGATAATTTACCTAGATATTTACTGCCTGGATTTGAAGGATAGTGACTGATATATTTAGTGAGATATTTACTGCCTGGATTGTGATGGACAGTGACTGATATATTTAGAGAGATATTTACTGCCTGGCATGAAGGACAGTGACTGATATATTTCGTGAGACATTTACTACCTTGGATGTGAAGGACAGTGACTGATATATTTAGTGAGATATTTAATGCCCTGATGTGAAGGACAGGGACTGATATATTTACTGAGGTATTTACTGCCCTGGAAGTGAAAGACAGTCACTGATATATTTACTGAGATATTTACTACCCTGGATGTGAGGGACAGTGACTGATATATTTACTGAGATATTTACTGCCCTGGATGTGAAGGACAGTGACTGATATATTTAGTGAGATATTTACTGTCCTGGATGTGAAGCACAGTGACTGATACATATACTGAGAAATTTACTGCCCTGGATGTGAAGGACAGTGACTGATATATTTCCTGCGCTATTTACTGTCCTGCATGTGAAGCACAGTGACTGATATATTTACTGAGATATTTACTACCCTGGATGTGAAGGACAGTGACTTAAATATTTACTGAGATATTTACTGCCCTGGATGTGAAGGACAGTGACTGATATATTTACTGAGATATTAACTGCCCTGGATGTGAAGGACAGTGACTGATATATTTACTGAAATATTTACTGCTCTGGATGTGAAGGACAGTTACTGATATATTTACTGAGATATTTACTGCCCTGGATGTGAAGGACAGTGACTGATATATTTACTGAGATATTTACTGCACTGGATATGAAGGACAGTCACTGATATATTTACTGAGATATTTATTGCCCTGGATGTGAAGGACAGTGACTGATATATTTACTGAGATATTTACTGCCCTGGATGTGAAGGACATTGACTGATATATTTACTGAGATATTTACTGCCCTGGATGTGAAGGACAGTGACTGATATATTTACTGAGATATTTACTGCCCTTGATATGAAGGCACAGTGACTGATACATTTAGTGAGATATTTACTGCCTTGATGTGAAGGAAGTGACTGATATATTTACTAAGATATTTACTGCCCTGGATGTGAAGGACAGTGACTGATATATTTACTGAGACATTTACTGTCCTGGATGTGAAGGAGAGTGACTGATATATTTAGTGAGATATTTACTGCCCTGGATGTGAAGGACTGTGACTGATATATTTAGTGAGATATTTACTTCCCTGGATGTGAAGGACAGTGACTGATATATTTAGTGAGATATTTACTGCCCTGGATGTGAAGGACTGGGACTGATATATTTAATGAGATATTTACTGCCCTGGATGTGAAGGACAGTGACTGATATATTTACTGAGATATTTACTGCCCTGGATGTGAAGGACAGTGACTGATATATTTACTGAGAAATTTACTGCTTGGATGTGAAGGACAGTGGACTGATATATTTACTGAGATATTACTGCCCTGGATGTGAAGGACAGTGACTGATATATTTATGAGATATTTACTGCCCTGGATGTGAAGGACAGTGACTGATATATTTACTGAGATATTTACTGCCCTGGATGTGAAGGACAGTGACTGATATATTTATTGAGATATTTACTGCCCTGGATGTGAAGGACAGTGACTGATATATTTACTGAGATATTTACTGCCCTGGATGTGAAGGACAGTGACTGATATATTTACTGAGATATTTACTGCCCTGGATGTGAAGGACAGTGACTGATATATTTACTGAGATATTTACTGCCCTGGATGTGAAGGACAGTGACTGATATATTTACTGAGATATTTACTGCCTGGATGTGAAGGACAGTGACTGATATATTTAGTGAGATATTTACTGCCCTGGATGTGAAGGACAGTGACTGATATATTTAGTGAGATATTTACTGCCCTGGATGTGAAGGACAGTGACTGATATATTTACTGAGATATTTACTGTCCTGGATGTGAAGGACAGTGACTGATATATTTACTGAGATATTTACTGCCCTGGATGTGAAGGACAGTGAATGATATATTTACTGAGATATTTACTGCCCTGGATGTGAAGGACAGTGACTGATATATTTACTGAGATATTTACTGTCCTGGATGTGAAGGACAGTGACTGATATATTTACTGAGATATTTACTGCCCTGGATGTGAAGGACAGTGACTGATATATTTACTGAGATATTTACTGCCCTGATGTAAAGGACATTGACTGATATATTTACTGAGATATTTACTGCCCTGGATGTGAAGGACAGTGACTGATATATTTACTGAGATATTTACTGCCCTGGATGTGAATGACAGTGACTGATATATTTACTGAGATATTTACTGCCCTGGATGTGAAGGACAGTGACTGATATACTTACTGAGATATTTACTGCCCTGGATGTGAAGGACAGTGACTGATATATTTACTGAGATATTTACTGCCCTGGATGTGAAGGACAGTGACTGATATATTTACTGAGATATTTACTGCCCTGGATGTGAAGGACACTGACTGATATATTTACTGAGATATTTACTGCCCTGGATGTGAAGGACAGTGACTGATATATTTACTGTGATATTTACTGCCCTGGATGTGAAGGACAGTGACTGATATATTTACTGAGATATTTACTACCCTGGATGTGAAGGACAGTGACTGATATATTTACTGAGATATTTACTGCCCTGGATGTGAAGGACAGTGACTGATATATTTACTGAAATATTTACTACCCTGGATGTGAATGACAGTGACTACTATATTTACTGAAATATTTACTGCCCTGGATGTGAAGACAGTGACTGATATATTTACTGAGATATTTACTGCCCTGGATGTGAAGGACAGTGACTGATATATTTACTGAGATATTTACTGCCCTGGATGTGAAGGACAGTGACTGATATATTTACTGAGATATTTACTGCCCTGGATGTGAAGGACAGTGACTGATATATTTGCTGAGATATTTACTGCCCTGGATGTGAAGGACAGTGACTGATATATTTACTGAGATATTTACTGCCCTGGATGTGAAGGACAGTGACTGATATATTTACTGAGATATTTACTGCCCTGGATGTGAAGGACAGTGACTGATATATTTATTGAGATATTTACTGCCCTGGATGTGAAGGACAGTGACTGATATATTTACTGAGATATTTACTGCCCTGGATGTGAAGGACAGTGACTGATATATTTACTGAGATATTTACTGCCCTGGATGTGAAGGACAGTGACTGATATATTTACTGAGATATTTACTGCCCTGGATGTGAAGGACAGTGACTGATATATTTACTGAGATATTTACTGCCCTGGATGTGAAGGACAGTGACTGATATATTTACTGAGATATTTACTGCCCTGGATGTGAAGGACAGTGACTGATATATTTACTGAGATATTTACTGCCCTGGATGTCAAGGAGAGTGACTGATATATTTACTGAGATATTTACTGCCCCGGGTGTGAAGGACAGTGACTGATATATTTACTGAGATATTTACTGCCCTGGATGTGAAGGACAGTGACTGATATATTTACTGAGATATTTACTGCCCTGGATGTGAAGGACAGTGACTGATATATTTACTGAGATATTTACTGCACTGGATGTGAAGGACAGTGACTGATATATTTACTGAGATATTTACTGCCTTGGATGTGAAGGACAGTGACTGATATATTTTCTGAGATATTTACTGTCCTGGATGTGAAGGACAGTGACTGATATATTTAGTGAGATATTTACTGCCCTGGATGTGAAGGACAGTGACTGATATATTTAGTGAGATATTTACTGCCCTGGATGTGAAGGACAGTGACTGATATATTTAATGAGATATTTACTGCCCTGGATGTGAAGGACAGTGACTGATATATTTACTGAGATATTTACTGCCCTGGATGTGAAGGACAGTGACTGATATATTTACTGAGATATTTACTGCCCTGGATGTGAAGGACAGTGACTGATATATTTACCGAGATATTTACTGCCCTGGATGTGAAGGACAGTGACTGATATATTTACTGAGATATTTACTGCCCTGGATTAGAAGGACAGTGACTGACATATTTACTGATATATTTACTGCCCTGGATGTGAAGGACAGTGACTGATATATTTACTGAGATATTTACTGCCCTGGATGTGAAGGACAGTGACTGATATATTTACTGAGATATTTACTGCCCTGGATGTGAAGGACAGTGACTGATATATTTACTGAGATATTTACTGCCCTGGATGTGAAGGACAGTGACTGATATATTTACTGAGATATTTACTGCCCTTTATGTGAAGGACAGTGAATGATATATTTATTGAGATATTTAGTGCCTTGGATGTGAAGGACAGTGACTGATATATTTACTGAGATCTTTACTGCCCTGGATGTGAAGGACAGTGACTGATATATTTACTGAGATATTTACTGCCCTGGATGTGAAGGACAGTGACTGATATATTTACTGAGATATTTACTGCCCTGGATGTGAAGGACAGTGACTGATATATTTACTGAGATATTTACTTCCTGGATGTGAAGGATAGTGACTGATATATTTACTGAGATATTTACTGACGTGGATGTGAAGGACAGTGACTGATATATTTACTGAGATATTTACTACCCTGGATGTGAATGACAGGGACTGATATATTTGCTGAGAAATTTGCTGCCCAATGATGTGAAGTACAGTGACTGATATACTTACTGAGATACTTACTGCCCTGGATTTGAAGGATATTGACTGATATATTTAATGAGATATTTACTGTCCTGGATGTGATGCACAGTGACTGATATATTTACAGAGATATTTACTGTCCTCGAATCGAATGACAGTGACTGATATATTTCGTGAGACATCTACTACCTTGGATGTGAAGGACACTGACTCATATATTTAGTGAGATATTTAATGCCCTGGATGTGAAGGACAGTGACTGATATATTTAGTGAGATACTTACTGCCCTGGAGTGAAGGACAGTCACTGATATATTTAATGAGATATTTACTGCCCTGGATGTGAAGGACAGTGACTGATATATTTACTGAGATATTTACTGCCCTGGATGTGAAGGACAGTGACTGATATATTTACTGAGATATTTACTACGCAGGATGTGAAGGACAGTGACTGATATATTTACTGAGATATTTACTGCCCTGCATGTGAAGGACACTGACTGATATATTTACTTAGATATTTACTGCCCTTAATGTGAAGGACAGTGACTTATATATTTCCTGAGATATTTACTGCCCTGCATGTGAAGCACAGTGACTGATATATTTACTGAGATATTTACTCCCCTGGATGTGAAGGACAGTGACTGATATATTTACTGAGATATTTACTGCCCTGGACGTGAAGGACATTGACTGATATATTTATTGCGATATTTACTGCCCTGGATGTGAAGGAGAGTGACTGATATATTTAGTGAGATATTTACTGCCCTGGATGTGAAAGACGGTGACTGATATATTTATTGAGATATTTACTGCCCTGGATGTGAAGGACAGTGACTGACATATTTACTGAGATATTTGCTACCCTGGATGTGAAGGACAGTGACTGATATATTTACTGAGATATTTACTACGCAGGATGTGAAGGACAGTGACTGATATATTTACTGAGATATTTGCTACCCTGGATGTGAAGGACAGTGACTGATATATTTACTGAGATATTTACTGCCCTGGATGTGAAGGACAGTGACTTATATATTTCCTGAGATATTTACTGCCCTGCATGTGAAGCACAGTGACTGATATAATTACTGAAATATTTACTGCCCTGTATGTGAAGCACTGTGACTGAAATATTTAGTGAGATATTTACTGCCCTGAATGTGACGGAAATTGAATGATATATTTACTGAAAGATTTACTGCCCTGGATGTGAAGGACAGTGACTGATATATTTACTCAGATATTTACTGCCCTGAATGTGAAGGAAAGTGACTGATATATTTACTGAGATATTTACTGCCCTGGATGTGAAGGACAGTGACTGATATATTTAGTGAGATATTTACTGCCCTGAATGTGAAGGAAATTGAATGATATATTTACTGAGATATTTACTGCCCTGGATGTGAAGGACAGTGACTGATATATTTACTGAGATATTTACTACCCTGGATGTGAATGACAGGGACTGATATATTTACTGAGAAATTTGCTGCCCAATGATGTGAAGTACAGTGACTGATATATTTACCTAGATATTTACTGCCCTGGATTTGAAGGATAGTGACTGATATATTTAATGAGATATTTACTGTCCTGGATGTGATGCACAGTGACTGATATATTTACAGAGATATTTACTGTCCTCGAATCGAATGACAGTGACTGATATATTTCGTGAGATATCTACTACCTTGGATGTGAAGGACAGCTGACTCATATATTTAGTGAGATATTTAATGCCCTGGATGTGATGGACAGTGACTGATATATTTAGTGAGATACTTACTGCCCTGGATGTGAAGGACAGTCACTGATATATTTAATGAGATATTTACTGCCCTGGATGTGAAGGACTGTGACTGATATATTTAATGAGATATTTTCTGCCCTGGATGTGAAGGACAGTGTCTGATATATTTAGTGAGACATTTACTGCCCTGGATGTGAAGGACAGTGACTGATATATTTACTGAGATATTTACTGCCCTGGATGTGAAGGACAGTGACTGATATATTTACTGAGATATTTACTGTCCTGGATGTGAAGGACAGTGACTGATATATTTACTGAGATATTTACTGAACTGGATGTGAAGGACTGTGACTGATATATTTACTGAGATATTTACTGCCCTGGATGTGAAGGACAGTGACTGATATATTTACTGAGATATTTACTGCCCTGGATGTGAAGGACAGTGACTGATATATTTACTGAGATATTTACTGCCCTGGATGTGAAGGACAGTGACTGATATATTTACTGAGATATTTACTGCCCTGGATGTGAAGGACAGTGACTGATATATTTACTGAGATATTTACTGCCCTGGATGTGAAGGACAGTGACTGATATATTTACTGAGATATTTACTGCCCTGGATGTGAAGGACAGTGACTGATATATTTACTGAGATATTTACTGCCCTGTATGTGAAGGAAATTGAATGATATATTTACTGAGATATTTACTGCCCTGGATGTGAAGGACAGTGACTGATATATTTACTGAGATATTTACTGCCCTGGATGTGAAGCACAGTGACTGATACATTTAGTGAGATATTTACTGCCTTGAATGTGAAGGAAATTGAATGATATATTTACTGAGATATTTACTGCCCTGGATGTGAAGGACATTGACTGATATATTTACTGAGACATTCACTGTTCTGGATGTGAAGGAGATTGACTGATATATTTAGTGAGACATTTACTGCCCTGGATGTGAAGGACTGTGACCGATATATTTAGTGAGATATTTACTGCCCTGGATGTGAAGGACAGTGACCGATATATATAGTGAGATATTAACTGCCCTGGATGTGAAGGAAAGTGACTGATATGTTTAATGAGATATTTACAGTCCTGGATGTGATGGACAGTGACTGATATATTTACTGAGATATTTACTGTCCTGGAATCGAATGACAGTGACTGATATATTTAGTGAGATATTTACTGCCCTGGATGTGAAGGACGGGGACTGATATATTTACTAAGATAACTACTGCCCTTTATGTGAAGGACAGTGACTGATATATTTATTGAGATATTTACTGCCCTGGATGTGAAGGACAGTGACTGATATATTTAGTGAGATATTTACTGGCCTGGATGTGAAGGACAGTGACTGATATATTTACTGAGATATTTAGTGCCCTGGATGTGAAGGAGAGTGACTGATATATTTAGTGAGATATTTACTGCCCTGGATGTGAAAGACGGTGACTGATATATTTATTGAGATATTTACTGCCCTGGATGTGAAGGACAGTGACTGACATATTTACTGAGATATTTACTACCCTGGATGTGAAGGACAGTGACTGATATATTTACTGAGATATTTACTGCCCTGCATGTGAAGGACAGTGACTGATATATTTACTGAGATATTTACTACCCTGGATGTGAAGGACACTGACTGATATATTTACTGAGATATTTACTGCCCTGGATGTGAAGGACAGTGACTGATATATTTACTGAGATATTTACTGCCCTGGATGTGAAGGACAGTGACTGATATATTTACTGAGATATTTACTGCCCTGGATGTGAAGGACAGTGACTGAAATATTTACTGAGATATTTACTGCCCTGGATGTGAAGGACAGTGACTGATATAATTACTGAGATATTTACTGCCCTGGATGTGAAGGACAGTGACTGATATATTTACTGAGATATTTACTGCCCTGGATGTGAAGGACAGTGACTGATATATTTACTGAGATATTTACTGCCCTGGATGTGAAGGACAGTGACTGATATATTTACTGAGATATTTACTGCCCTGGATGTGAAGGATGATGACTGATTTATTTACTGAGATATTTACTGCCCTTGATGTGAAGGACAGTGACTGATATATTTGCTGATATATTTACTGCCCTGGATGTGAAGGACAGTGACTGATATATTTACTGAGAAATTTACTGCCCAATGTTGTGAAGGACAGTGACTGATATACTTACTGAGATACTTACTGCCCTGGATTTGAAGGATATTGACTGATATATTTAATGAGATATTTACTGCCTGGATGTGATGCAGAGTGACTGATATATTTACTGAGATATTTACTGTCCCTGAATCGAATGACAGTGACTGATATATTTGCTGAGATATTTGCTGCCCAATGATGTGAAGTACAGTGACTGATATATTTACCTAGATATTTACTGCCCTGGATTTGAAGGATAGTGACTGATATATTTACTGAGATATTTACTACCCGGGATGTGAAGGACAGTGACTTAAATATTTACTAAGATATTTACTGCCCTGGATGTTAAGGACAGTGACTGATATATTTACTGAGATATTAACTGACCTTTTTATGAAGGACAGGGACTGAAATATTTCCTGAGATATTTTCTTCCCTGGATGTGAAGGACAGTGACTGATATATTTAGTGAGGTATTTACTGCCCTGGATGTGAAGGAAAGTGACTGATATATTTACTGAGATATTTACTGCCCTGGATGTGAAGGACAGTGACTGATATATTTACTGAGATATTTACTGCCCTGGATGTGAAGGACAGTGACTGATATATTTACTGAGATATTTACTGCCCTGGATGTGAAGGACAGTGACTGATATATTTAATGAGATATTTACTGCCCTGGATGTGAAGGACAGTGACTGATATATTTAATGAGATATTTACTGCCCTGGATGTGAAGGACAGTGACTGATATATTTAGTGAGATATTTACTGCCTTGGATGTGAAGGACAGTGACTGATATATTTACTAAGATATTTACTGCCCTGGATGTGAAGGACAGTGACTGATATATTTACTGAGATATTTACTGCCCTGGATGTGAAGGACAGTGACTGATATATTTACTGAGATATTTACTGCCCTGGATGTGAAGGACAGTGACTGATATATTTACTGAGATATTTACTGCCCAATGATGTGAAGGACAGTGACTGATATATTTACTGAGATATTTACTGCCCTGGATGTGAAGGACAGTGACTGATATATTTACTGAGATATTTACTACCCTGGATGTGAAGGACAGTGACTGATATATTTAGTGAGATATTTACTGCCCATGGATGTGGAGGAAATTGACTGATATAGTTACTGAGATATTTACTTCCCTCGATATGAAGGACAGTGACTGATATATTTACTGAGATATTTACTACCCTGGATGTGAAGGACAGTGACTGATATATTTACAGACACATTTACTGCCCTGGATGTGAAGGACAGTGACTGATATATTTCGTGTGATTTTTACTACCCTGGATGTGAAGGACAGTGACTGATATTTTTCCTGAAATATTTACTGCCCTGGATGTGAAGGACATTGGCTGATATATTTAGTGAGATATTTACTGCCCTGGATGTGAAGGATAGTTAGTGATATATTTCTGAGAAATTCACTGCCCTGGATTCTTAGGAGAGGGACCTTTATATTTAATAAAATATTTACTGCCCTGGTTGTGAAGGACAGTGACTGATATAATTACTGTGATATTTACTGTCCTGGATGTGAAGGACAGTGACTGATACATATACTGAGAAATTTACTGCTTGGATGTGAAGGACAGTGATTGATTTATTTACTGAGATATTTACTGCACTGGATGTGAAGGACAGTGACTGATATATTTCCTGAGATATTTAGTGCCCTGGATGCGAAGGACAGTGACCGATATATTTCCTGAGATATTTACTGCCCTGGATGTGAAGGACAGTGACTGATATATTTACTGAGATTGTTACTGCCCTGGAATTGAAGGACAGGCAATGATATATTTAATGAGATATTTACTGCCCTGAATTTGAAGGACAGTGATTGACAAATTCAATGAGATATTTACAGCCCTGGATGTGAAGGACATTGACTGATATATTTACTGAGACATTTACTGTTCTGGATGTGAAGGAGAGTGACTGATATATTTAGTGAGATATTTACTGCCCTGGATGTGAAGAACAGTGAACGATATATATAGTGAGATATTTACTGCCCTCGATGTGAAGGACAGTGACTGATATATTTAATCAGATATTTACTGTCCTGGATGTGATGGACAGTGACTGATATATTTACTGAGAAATTTACTGCCCATTGATCTGAAGGACAGTGACTGATATGTTTACTGAAATATTTACTCCCCTGGATGTGAAGGACAGTGACTGATATATTTACTGAGATATTTGCTACCCTGGATGTGAAGGACACTGACTGATATATTTACTTAGATATTTACTGCCCTTAATGTGAAGGACAGTGACTTATATATTTCCTGAGATATTTACTGCCCTGCATGTGAAGCACAGTGACTGATATATTTACTGAGATATTTACTCCCCTGGATGTGAAGGACAGTGACTGATATATTTACTGAGATATTTACTGCCCTGGACGTGAAGGACATTGACTGATATATTTATTGAGATATTTACTGCCCTGGATGTGAAGGACAGTGACTGATATATTTACTGAGATATTTACTGCCCTGGATGTGAAGGACAGTGACTGATATATTTAGTGAGATATTTACTGCCCTGGATGTGAAGGACAGTGACTGATATATTTAGTGAGATATTTACTGCCCTGGATGTGAAGGACGGTGACTGATATATTTATTGAAATATTTACTGGCCCGGATGTGAAGGACAGTGACTGATATATTTACTGAGATATTTAAATACCCTGGATGTGAAGGACAGTGACTGATATATTTAGTGAGATATTTACTGTCCTGGATGTGAAGGACAGTGACTGATATATTTACTGAGATATTTACTGCCCTGTATGTGAAGGACAGTGACTTATATATTTACTGAGATATTTACTGCCCTGGATGTGAAGGACAGTGACTGATATATTTACTGAGATATTTACTGCCCTGGATGTGAAGGACAGTGACTGATATATTTTGTGAGATATTTACTGCCCTGAATGTTTAGGAAATTGAATGATATATTTTCTGAAAGATTTACTGCCCTGTATGTGAAGGACAGTGACTGATATATTTACTCAGATATTTACTGCCCTGAATATAAAGGACATTGACTGATATATTTACTGAGATATTTACTGCCCTGGATGTGAAGGACAGTGACTGATATATTTACTCAGATATTTACTGCCCTGAATATAAAGGAAATTGAATGATATATTTACTGAGATATTTACTGCCCTGGATGTGAAGGACAGTGACTGATATATTTACTGAGATATTTACTACCCTGGATGTGAATGACAGGGACTGATATATTTGCTGAGAAATTTGCTGCCCAATGATGTGAAGTACAGTGACTGATATACTTACTGAGATACTTACTGCCCTGGATTTGAAGGATATTGACTGATATATTTAATGAGATATTTACTGTCCTGGATGTGATGCAGAGTGACTGATATATTTACAGAGATATTTACTGTCCTCGAATCGAATGACAGTGACTGATATATTTGCTGAGAAATTTGCTGCCCAATGATGTGAAGTACAGTGACTGATATATTTACCTAGATATTTACTGCCCTGGATTTGAAGGATAGTGACTGATATATTTACTGAGATATTTACTACCCGGGATGTGAAGGACAGTGACTTAAATATTTACTAAGATATATACTGCCCTGGATGTTAAGGACAGTGACTGATATATTTACTGAGATATTAACTGCCCTGGATGTGAAGGACAGTGACTGATATATTTACTGAAATATTTACTGCCCTGTATGTGAAGCACTGTGACTGAAATATTTAGTGAGGTATTTACTGCCCTGAATGTGACGGAAATTGAATGATATATTTACTGAAAGATTTACTGCCCTGGATGTGAAGGACAGTGACTGATACATTTACTCAGATATTTACTGCCCTGAATATAAAGTAAATTGAATGATATATTTACTGAGATATTTACTGCCCTGGATGTGAAGGACAGTGACTGATATATTTACTGAGATATTTACTGCCCTGGATGTGAAGGACAGTGACTGATATATTTACTGAGATATTTACTGCCCTGGATGTGAAGGACAGTGACTGATATATTTACTGAGATATTTACTGCCCTGGATGTGAAGGACAGTGACTGATATATTTACTGAGATATTTACTGCCCTGGATGTGAAGGACAGTGACTGATATATTTACTGAGATATTTACTTCCCAATGAGTTGAAGGACAGTGACTGATATATTAACTGAGATATTTACTGCCCTGTGTGTGAAGGACAGTGACTGATATATTTACTGAGAAATTTACTGCCCAATAATGTGAAGGACAGTGACTGATATATTTACTGAGATATTTACTGCCCTGGATGTGAAGGACAGTGACTGATATATTTACTGAGATATTTACTACCCTGGATGTGAAGGACAGTGACTGATATATTTACTGAGATATTTACTGTCCTGATGTGAAGGACAGTGACTGATATATTTACTGAGATATTTACTGCCCTGGATGTGAAGGACAGTGACTGATATATTTACTGAGATATTTACTGCCCCGGATGTGAAGGACAGTGACTGATATATTTACTGAGATATTTACTGTCCTGGATGTGAAGGACAGTGACTGATATATTTACTGAGATATTTTGCTGTCCTGGATGTGAAGGACAGTGACTGATATATTTACTGAGATATTTACTGCCCTGGATGTGAAGGACAGTGACTGATATATTTACTGAGATATTACTGCCCTGGATGTGAAGGACAGTGACTGATATATTTACTGAGATATTTACTGCCCTGGATGTGAAGCACAGTGACTGATATATTTACTGAGATATTTACTGCCCTGGATGTGAAGGACAGTGACTGATATATTTCCTAAGATATTTACTGCCCTGGATGTGAAGGACAGTGACTGATATATTTACTGAGATATTTACTGCCTGGATGTGAAGGACAGTGACTGATATATTTACTGAGATATTTACTGCCCTGGATGTGAAGGACAGTGACTGATATATTTACTGAGATATTTACTGCCCTGGATGTGAAGGACAGTGACTGATATATTTCCTGAGATATTTACTGCCCTGGATGTGAAGGACAGTGACTGATATATTTACTGAGATATTTACTGCCCTGGATGTGAAGGACAGTGACTGATATATTTACTGAGATATTTACTGCCCTGGATGTGAAGGACAGTGACTGATATATTTACTGAGATATTTACTGCCCTGGATGTGAAGGACAGTGACTGATATATTTACTGAGATATTCACTGCCCTGGATGTGAGGAAAAGTGTCTGATATATTTAGTGAGATATTTACTGCCCTGGATGTGAAGACAGTGACTGATATATTTAGTGAGATATTTACTGCCCTCGATGTGAAGGACAGTGACTGATATATTTAATGAGATATTTACTACCCTCGATATGAAGGACAGTGACTGATATATTTACTGAGATATTTACTGCCCATGGATGTGGAGGACAGTGACTGATGTATTTACTGAGATATTTTCTATCCTTGATGTGAAGGACAGTGACTGATATATTTACTGAGATATTTGCTACCCTGGATGTGAAGGACAGTGACTGATATATTTACTGAGATATTTACTGCCCTGTATGTGAAGGTCACTGACTGATATATTTACTGAGATATTTACTGCCCTGGATGTGAAGGACAGTGACTGATATATTTACTGAGATATTTACTCCCCTGGATGTGAAGGACAGTGACTGATATATTTACTGAGATATTTACTGCCCTGGACGTGAAGGACATTGACTGATATATTTATTGCGATATTTACTGCCCTGGATGTGAAGGACAGTGACTGATACATTTACTAAGATATTTACTGCCCTTTATGTGAAGGACAGTGACTGATATATTTGGTTAGATAGTTACTCCCCTGGATGTGAAGGAGAGTGACTGATATATTTAGTGAGATATTTACTGCCCTGGATGTGAAAGACGGTGACTGATATATTTATTGAGATATTTACTGCCCTGGATGTGAAGGACAGTGACTGACATATTTACTGAGATATTTGCTACCCTGGATGTGAAGGACAGTGACTGATATATTTACTGAGATATTTACTACGCAGGATGTGAAGGACAGTGACTGATATATTTACTGAGATATTTGCTACCCTGGATGTGAAGGACACTGACTGATATGTTTATTGAGATATTTACTGCCCTTAATGTGAAGGACAGTGACTTATATATTTCCTGAGATATTTACTGCCCTGCATGTGAAGCACAGTGACTGATATATTTACTGAAATATTTACTGCCCTGTATGTGAAGCACTGTGACTGAAATATTTAGTGAGATATTTACTGCCCTGAATGTGACGGAAATTGAATGATATATTTACTGAAAGATTTACTGCCCTGGATGTGAAGGACAGTGACTGATATATTTACTCAGATATTTACTGCCCTGAATATAAAGGACATTGACTGATATATTTACTGAGATATTTACTGCCCTGGATGTGAAGGACAGTGACTGATATATTTACTCAGATATTTACTGCCCTGAATATAAAGGAAATTGAATGATATATTTACTGAGATATTTACTGCCCTGGATGTGAAGGACAGTGACTGATATATTTACTGAGATATTTACTACCCTGGATGTGAATGACAGGGACTGATATATTTGCTGAGAAATTTGCTGCCCAATGATGTGAAGTACAGTGACTGATATATTTACCTAGATATTTACTGCCCTGGATTTGAAGGATAGTGACTGATATATTTAATGAGATATTTACTGTCCTGGATGTGATGCACAGTGACTGATATATTTACAGAGATATTTACTGTCCTCGAATCGAATGACAGTGACTGATATATTTCGTGAGACATCTACTACCTTGGATGTGAAGGACACTGACTCATATATTTAGTGAGATATTTAATGCCCTGGATGTGATGGACAGTGACTGATATATTTAGTGAGATACTTACTGCCCTGGATGTGAAGGACAGTCACTGATATATTTAATGAGATATTTACTGCCCTGGATGTGAAGGACTGTGACTGATATATTTAATGAGATATTTTCTGCCCTGGATGTGAAGGACAGTGTCTGATATATTTAGTGAGACATTTACTGTCCTGGATGTGAAGCACAGTGACTGATACATATACTGAGAAATTTACTGCTTGGATGTGAAGGACTGGGACTGATTTATTTACTGAGATATTTACTGCCCTGGATGTGAAGGACAGTGACTGATATATTTACTGAGATATTTACTGCCCTGGATGTGAAGGACAGTGACCGATATATTTCCTGAGCTATTTACTGTCCTGCATGTGAAGCACAGTGACTGATATATTTACTGAGATATTTACTACCCTGGATGTGAAGGACAGTGACTTAAATATTTACTGAGATATTTACTGCCCTGGATGTGAAGGACAGTGACTGATATATTTACTGAGATATTAACTGCCCTGGATGTGAAGGACAGTGACTGATATATTTACTGAAATATTTACTGCCCTGTATGTGAAGCACAGTGACTGAAATATTTAGTGAGATATTTACTGCCCTGAATGTGACGGAAATTGAATGATATATTTACTGAAAGATTTACTGCCCTTTATGTGAAGGACAGTGACTGATATATTTACTGAGATATTTACTGCCCTGGATGTGAAGGACAGTGACTGATATATTTACTCAGATATTTACTGCCCTGAATATAAAGGAAATTGAATGATATATTTACTGAGATATTTACTGCCCTGGATGTGAAGGACAGTGACTGATATATTTACTGAGATATTTACTACCCTGGATGTGAATGACAGGGACTGATATATTTGCTGAGAAATTTGCTGCCCAATGATGTGAAGTACAGTGACTGATATACTTACTGAGATACTTACTGCCCTGGATTTGAAGGATATTGACTGATATATTTAATGAGATATTTACTGTCCTGGATGTGATGCACAGTGACTGATATATTTACAGAGATATTTACTGTCCTCGAATCGAATGACAGTGACTGATATATTTCGTGAGACATCTACTACCTTGGATGTGAAGGACACTGACTCATATATTTAGTGAGATATTTAATGCCCTGGATGTGAAGGACAGTGACTGATATATTTAGTGAGATACTTACTGCCCTGGAGTGAAGGACGGTCACTGATATATTTAATGAGATATTTACTGCCCTGGATGTGAAGGACAGTGACTGATATATTTAATGAGATATTTTCTGCCCTGGATGTGAAGGACAGTGTCTGATATATTTAGTGAGACATTTACTGTCCTGGATGTGAAGGACAGTGACTGATACATATACTGAGAAATTTACTGCTTGGATGTGAAGGACAGTGACTGATTTATTTACTGAGATATTTACTGCACTGGATGTGAAGGACAGTGACTGATATATTTCCTGAGATATTTAGTGCCCTGCATGTGAAGGACAGTGACCGATATATTTCCTGAGATATTTACTGCCCTGGATGTGAAGGACAGTGACTGATATATTTACTGAGATTGTTACTGCCCTGGAATTGAAGGACAGGCAATGATATATTTAATGAGATATTTACTGCCCTGAATTTGAAGGACAGTGATTGACAAATTCAATGAGATATTTACAGCCCTGGATGTGAAGGACATTGACTGATATATTTACTGAGACATTTACTGTTCTGGATGTGAAGGAGAGTGACTGATATATTTAGTGAGATATTTACTGCCCTGGATGTGAAGAACAGTGAACGATATATATAGTGAGATATTTACTGCCCTCGATGTGAAGGACAGTGACTGATATATTTAATCAGATATTTACTGTCCTGGATGTGATGGACAGTGACTGATATATTTACTGAGAAATTTACTGCCCATTGATCTGAAGGACAGTGACTGATATGTTTACTGAAATATTTACTCCCCTGGATGTGAAGGACAGAGACTGATATATTTACTGAGATATTTGCTCCCCTGGATGTGAAGTACAGTGACTGATATATTTACTGAGATATTTACTGCCCTGGATGTGAAGGACAGTGACTGATATATTTACTGAGATATTTACTCCCCTGGATGTGAAGGCCAGTGACTGATATATTTACTGAGATATTTACTGCCCTGGATGTGAAGGACATTGACTGATATATTTAGTGAGATATTTACTGCCCTGGATGTGCAGGACAGTGACTGATACATTTACTAAGATATTTACTGCCCTTTATGTGAAGGACAGTGACTGATATATTTAGTTAGATAGTTACTCCCCTGGATGTGAAGGACAGTGACTGATATATTTAGTGAGATATTTACTGCCCTGGATGTGAAGGACGGTGACTGATATATTTATTGAGATATTTACTGCCCTGGATGTGAAGGACAGTGACTGACATATTTACTGAGATATTTGCTACCCTGGATGTGAAGGACAGTGACTGATATATTTACTGAGATATTTACTACGCAGGATGTGAAGGACAGTGACTGATATATTTACTGAGATATTTGCTACCCTGGATGTGAAGGACACTGACTGATATATTTACTTAGATATTTACTGCCCTTAATGTGAAGGACAGTGACTTATATATTTCCTGAGATATTTACTGCCCTGCATGTGAAGCACAGTGACTGATATATTTACTGAGATATTTACTACCCGGGATGTGAAGGACAGTGACTTAAATATTTACTAAGATATATACTGCCCTGGATGTTAAGGACAGTGACTGATATATTTACTGAGATATTAACTGCCCTGGATGTGAAGGACAGTGACTGATATATTTACTGAAATATTTACTGCCCTGTATGTGAAGCACTGTGACTGAAATATTTAGTGAGATATTTACTGCCCTGAATGTGACGGAAATTGAATGATATATTTACTGAAAGATTTACTGCCCTGGATGTGAAGGACAGTGACTGATACATTTACTCAGATATTTACTGCCCTGAATATAAAGTAAATTGAATGATATATTTACTGAGATATTTACTGCCCTGGATGTGAAGGACAGTGACTGATATATTTAATGAGATATTTACTGCCCTGGATGTGAAGGACAGTGACTGATATATTTAATGAGATATTTTCTGCCCTGTTTGTGAAGGACAGTGTCTGATATATTTAGTGAGACATTTACTGTCCTGGATGTGAAGCACAGTGACTGATATTTACTGAGAAATTTACTGCTTGGATGTGAAGGACTGGGACTGATTTATTTACTGAGATATTTACTGCCCTGGATGTGAAGGACAGTGACTGATATATTTACTGAGATATTTACTGCCCTTGATGTGAAGGACAGTGACTGATATATTTACTCAGATATTTACTGCCCTGAATATAAAGGAAATTGAATGATATATTTACTGAGATATTTACTGCGCTGGATGTGAAGGACAGTGACTGATATATTTACTGAGATATTTACTACCCTGGATGTGAATGACAGGGACTGATATATTTGCTGAGAAATTTGCTGCCCAATGATGTGAAGTACAGTGACTGATATACTTACTGAGATACTTACTGCCCTGGATTTGAAGGATAGTGACTGATATATTTAATGAGATATTTACTGTCCTGGATGTGATGCACAGTGACTGATATATTTACAGAGATATTTACTGTCCTCGAATCGAATGACAGTGACTGATATATTTCGTGAGATATCTACTACCTTGGATGTGAAGGACACTGACTCATATATTTAGTGAGATATTTAATGCCCTGGATGTGAAGGACAGTGACTGATATATTTAGTGAGATACTTACTGCCCTGGATGTGAAGGACAGTCACTGATATATTTAATGAGATATTTATTGCCCTGGATGTGAAGGACAGTGACTGATATATTTAATGAGATATTTTCTGCCCTGGATGTGAAGGACAGTGTCTGATATATTTAGTGAGACATTTACTGTCCTGGATGTGAAGGACAGTGACTGATACATATACTGAGAAATTTACTGCTTGGATGTGAAGGACAGTGACTGATTTATTTACTGAGATATTTACTGCACTGGATGTGAAGGACAGTGACTGATATATTTCCTGAGATATTTAGTGCCCTGGATGTGAAGGACAGTGACCGATATATTTCCTGAGATATTTACTGCCCTGGATGTGAAGGACAGTGACTGATATATTTACTGAGATTGTTACTGCCCTGGAATTGAAGGACAGGCAATGATATATTTAATGAGATATTTACTGCCCTGAATTTGAAGGACAGTGATTGACAAATTCAATGAGATATTTACAGCCCTGGATGTGAAGGACATTGACTGATATATTTACTGAGACATTTACTGTTCTGGATGTGAAGGAGAGTGACTGATATATTTAGTGAGATATTTACTGCCCTGGATGTGAAGAACAGTGAACGATATATATAGTGAGATATTTACTGCCCTCGATGTGAAGGACAGTGACTGATATATTTAATCAGATATTTACTGTCCTGGATGTGATGGACAGTGACTGATATATATACTGAGAAATTTACTGCCCATTGATCTGAAGGACAGTGACTGTAATGTTTACTGAAATATTTACTCCCCTGGATGTGAAGGACAGAGACTGATATATTTACTGAGATATTTGCTCCCCTGGATGTGAAGTACAGTGACTGATATATTTACTGAGATATTTACTGCCCTGGATGTGAAGGACAGTGACTGATATATTTACTGAGATATTTACTCCCCTGGATGTGAAGGCCAGTGACTGATATATTTACTGAGATATTTACTCCCCTGTATGTGAAGAACAGTGACTGATATATTTACTGAGATATTTACTGCCCTGGATGTGAAGGCCAGTGACTGATATATTTACTGAGATATTTACTCCCCTGTATGTGAAGAACAGTGACTGATATATTTAGTGAGATATTTACTGCCCTGGATGTGCAGGACAGTGACTGATACATTTACTAAGATATTTACTGCCCTTTATGTGAAGGACAGTGACTGATATATTTAGTTAGATAGTTACTCCCCTGGATGTGAAGGACAGTGACTGATATATTTAGTGAGATATTTACTGCCCTGGATGTGAAGGACGGTGACTGATATATTTATTGAGATATTTACTGCCCTGTATGTGAAGGACAGTGACTGACATATTTACTGAGATATTTGCTACCCTGGATGTGAAGGACAGTGACTGATATATTTACTGAGATATTTACTACGCAGGATGTGAAGGACAGTGACTGATATATTTACTGAGATATTTGCTACCCTGGATGTGAAGGACACTGACTGATATATTTACTTAGATATTTACTGCCCTTAATGTGAAGGACAGTGACTTATATATTTCCTGAGATATTTACTGCCCTGCATGTGAAGCACAGTGACTGATATATTTACTGAGATATTTACTACCCGGGATGTGAAGGACAGTGACTTAAATATTTACTGAGATATTTACTGCCCTGGATGTGAAGGACAGTGACTGATATATTTACTGAGATATTAACTGCCCTGAATGTGAAGGACAGTGACTGATATATTTACTGAAATATTTACTGCCCTGTATGTGAAGCACTGTGACTGAAATATTTAGTGAGATATTTACTGCCCTGAATGTGACGGAAATTGAATGATATATTTACTGAAAGATTTACTGCCCTGGATGTGAAGGACAGTGACTGATATATTTACTCAGATATTTACTGCCCTGAATATAAAGGAAATTGAATGATATATTTACTGAGATATTTACTGCCCTGGATGTGAAGGACAGTGACTGATATATTTAATGAGATATTTACTGCCCTGGATGTGAAGGACAGTGACTGATATATTTAATGAGATATTTTCTGCCCTGTTTGTGAAGGACAGTGTCTGATATATTTAGTGAGACATTTACTGTCCTGGATGTGAAGCACAGTGACTGATATTTACTGAGAAATTTACTGCTTGGATGTGAAGGACTGGGACTGATTTATTTACTGAGATATTTACTGCCCTGGATGTGAAGGACAGCGACTGATATATTTACTGAGATATTTACTGCCCTGGATGTGAAGGACAGTGACCGATATATTTCCTGAGATATTAACTGCCCTGGATGTGAAGGACAGTGACTGATATATTTACTGAGATCGTTACTGCCCTGGAATTGAAGGACAGGCAATGATATATTTAATGAGATATTTACTGCCCTGAATTTGAAGGACAGTGATTGACAAATTCAATGAGATATTTACAGCCCTGGATGTGAAGGACATTGACTGATATATTTACTGAGACATTTACTGTTCTGGATGTGAAGGAGAGTGACTGATATATTTAGTGAGATATTTACTGCCCTGGATGTGAAGAACAGTGAACGATATATATAGTGAGATATTTACTGCCCTCGATGTGAAGGACAGTGACTGATATATTTAATCAGATATTTACTGTCCTGGATGTGATGGACAGTGACTGATATATTTACTGAGAAATTTACTGCCCATTGATCTGAAGGACAGTGACTGATATGTTTACTGAGATATTTACTCCCCTGGATGTGAAGGACAGTGACTGATATATTTACTGAGATATTTACTCCCCTGGATGTGAAGGACAGTGACTGATATATTTACTGAGATATTTACTCCCCTGGATGTGAAGGACAGTGACTGATATATTTACTGAGATATTTACTGCCCTGGATGTGAAGGACATTGACTGATATATTTAGTGAGATATTTACTGCCCTGGATGTGAAGGACAGTTACTGATACATTTACTAAGATATTTACTGCCCTTTATGTGAAGGACAGTGACTGATATATTTAGTTAGATAGTTACTGCCCTGGATGTGAAGGACAGTGACTGATATATTTAGTGAGATATTTACTGCCCTGGATGTGATACAGTGACTGATTTATTTAGTGAGATATTTACTGGCCTGTATGTGAAGGACAGTGACTGATATATTTAATGAGATATTTACTGTCCTGGATGTGAAGGACATTGCCTGATATATTTAATGAGATATTTACTGTCCTGGATGTGAATGACTGTGACTGATATATTTACTGAAATACTTACTGGCCTGGATGTGAAGGACAGTGATTGATATTTTTACTGAGATATTTACTGTCCTGGATGTGAAGGACAGTGACTGATATATTTATTGAGATATTTACTTCTTTGGATGAGAAGTACATTGACTGATACAAATAGTGAGAAATTTACTGCTTGGATGTGAAGGACTGGGACTGGTTTATGGAATGAGAGATTTACTGCCCTGGATGCGAAAGGCACTGACTGATATGTTTATTGAGATATTTACTGCCCTGGATGTGAAGGACAGTGGCTGATATATTAAATGAGACATTTACTGCCCTGCATGTGAAGGACAGTGTCTGATATATTTACTGAGATATTTACTGCCATGGATGTGAAGGACAGTGACTAATATATTCAATGAGATATTTACTGCCCTGCATGTGAAGGACAGTGTCTGATATATTTACTGAGATAGTTACTGCCCTGGATTTGTAGAACAGAGACTTATATATTTAATGAGATATTTACTGCCCTGGATGTGAAGGACAGTGACTGATATATTTACTATGATATTTACTGTCCTGGATGTGAAGGACAGTGACTGATATATTTACTGAGATATTTTCTACCCTGGATGTGAAGGACAGGTAATGATATATTTAATGAGATATTTAATGCCCTGGATGTGAAGGACAGTGACTGATATATTTACTGAGATCGTTACTGCCCTGGAATTGAAGGACAGGCAATGATATATTTAATGAGATATTTACTGCCCTGAATTTGAAGGACAGTGATTGATAAATTCAATGATATATTTACAGCCCCGGATGTGAAGGACATTGACTGATATATTTACTGAGACATTTACTGTTCTGGATGTGAAGGAGAGTGACTGATATAATTAGTGAGATATTTACTGCCCTGGATGTGAAGAACAGTGAACGATATATATAGTGAGATATTTACTGCCCTCGATGTGAAGGACAGTGACCGATATATATAGTGAGATATTTACTGCCCTCGATGTGAAGGACAGTGTCTGATATATTTAATGAGATATTTACTGTCCTGGATGTGATGGACAGTGACTGATATAGTTACTTAGATATTTACTGTCCTGGAATCGAATGACAGTGACTGATATATTTAGTGAGATATCTACTGCCTTGGATGTGAAGGACACTGACTAATATATTTAGTGAGATATTTAATGCCCTGGATGTGAAGGACAGTGACTGATATATTTAGTGAGATATTTACTTCCCTGGATGTGAAGGACAGTGACTGATATATTTACTGAGATATTTTCTGCCCTGGATGTGAAGGACAGTGTCTCATATATTTAGTGAGATATTTATTGTCCTGGATATGAAGGACAGTGACTGATATATTTACTGAGACATTTACTGTCCTGGATGTGAAGGACAGTGACTGATATATTTACTGAGATACTTACTGCCCTGGATGTGATGGACAGTGACTGATATATTTACTGAGATATTTACTGGCCTGGATGTGAAGGACAGTGACTGATATATTTACTGAGATATTTACCACCCTGGATGTGAAGGACAGTGACTGATATATTTACTGAAATATTTACTACCCTGGATGTGAAGGACACTGACTGATATATTTACTGAGATATTTACTGCCCTTAATGTGAAGGACAGTGACTGATATATTTACTGAGATATTTACTGGCCTGGATGTGAAGGACAGTGACTGATATATTTACAGAGATGTTTACTACCCTGGATGTGAAGAACAGTGACTGATATATTTACTGAGATATATACTCAACTGGATGTGAAGGAGAGTGACTGATATATTTCCTGAGATGTTTACTACCCTGGATGTGAAGGACAGTGACTGATATATTTACTGAGATATCTGCTGCCCTTGATGTGAAGGACAGTGACTGATATATTTCCTGAGATATTTACTGCCCTAGAAGTGAAGCACCCTGACTGATATATTTACTGAGATATTTACTGTCCTGGATATTAAGGACAGTGACTGATATATTTACTGAGATATTTACTGCCCTGGATGTGAAGGACAGTGACTGATATATTGCCTGAGATATTTACTGTCCTGGATGTCAAGGACAGTGACTGATATATTTACTGAGATATTTACTGCCCTGGATGTGAAGGACAGTGACTGATATATTGCCTGAGATATTTACTGTCCTGGATGTCAAGGACAGTGACTGATATATTAACTGAGATACTTACTGCCCTTGATGTGAAGGACAGTTACTGATATATCTACAGAGATATTTACTGTCCTGGATGTGAAGGAAAGTGACTGATATATTTACTGAAATATTTACTGCCCTGAATGTGAAGGACAGTGACTGATATATTTACTGAGATATTTACTGCCCTTGATGTGTGGTACAGTGATTGATATATTTACCGACCTATTTACTGTCCTGGAATTGAATGGCAGTGACTGATATATTTAGTGAGATATTTACTGTCCTGGATGTGAACGACAGTTACTGATATATTTACTGACATATTTACTGCCCTGGATGTGAAGGACAGTGACTGATATATTTACAGAGATATTTAATGCCCTCGATGTGAAGGACAGTGAATGATATATTTACTGAGATATTTAATGGCTTGGATGTGAAGGACAGTGGCTGATATATTTACTGAGACATTTTGTGCCCTGTATGTGAAGGACAGTTACTGATATATTTACTGAGATATTTTCTGCCCTGGATGTTAAGCACAGAGACTGATATATTAACTGAGATATTTTCTGGCCTGTGTGTGAAGGACATTGACTGATATATTTACTGAGAAATTTACTGCCCAATGTTGTGAAGGACAGTAACTGATAAATTTACTCAGATATTTACTGCCCTGTATGTGAAGGACATTGACTGATATATTTACTGAGAAATTTACTGCCCAATGTTGTGAAGGACAGTGACTGATATATTTACTCAGATATTTACTGCCCTGGATGTGAAGGACAGTGTCTGATATATTTACAGAGATATTTAATGCCCTGGATGTGAAGGACTGTGAATGATATTTTAATGAGATATTTACTGCCCTGAATGTGTAGGACAGTGAATGATTGATTTACTGAGATATTTTCTGCCCCGGATGTGAAGGACAGTGACTGATATATTTACTGAGACATTTACTCTTCTGGATGTGAAGGAAAGTGACTGATATATTTACTGAGATATTTACTGCCCTGGATGTGAAGGACAGTAACTGATATATTTACTGAGATATTAACTGCCCTGAATGTGAAGGACAGTGACTGATATATTTACTGAAATATTTACTGCCCTGTATGTGAAGCACTGTGACTGAAATATTTAGTGAGATATTTACTGCCCTGAATGTGACGGAAATTGAATGATATATTTACTGAAAGATTTACTGCCCTGGATGTGAAGGACAGTGACTGATATATTTACTCAGATATTTACTGCCCTGAATATAAAGGAAATTGAATGATATATTTACTGAGATATTTACTGCCCTGGATGTGAAGGACAGTGACTGATATATTTAATGAGATATTTACTGCCCTGGATGTGAAGGACAGTGACTGATATATTTAATGAGATATTTTCTGCCCTGTTTGTGAAGGACAGTGTCTGATATATTTAGTGAGACATTTACTGTCCTGGATGTGAAGCACAGTGACTGATATTTACTGAGAAATTTACTGCTTGGATGTGAAGGACTGGGACTGATTTATTTACTGAGATATTTACTGCCCTGGATGTGAAGGACAGCGACTGATATATTTACTGAGATATTTACTGCCCTGGATGTGAAGGACAGTGACCGATATATTTCCTGAGATATTAACTGCCCTGGATGTGAAGGACAGTGACTGATATATTTACTGAGATCGTTACTGCCCTGGAATTGAAGGACAGGCAATGATATATTTAATGAGATATTTACTGCCCTGAATTTGAAGGACAGTGATTGACAAATTCAATGAGATATTTACAGCCCTGGATGTGAAGGACATTGACTGATATATTTACTGAGACATTTACTGTTCTGGATGTGAAGGAGAGTGACTGATATATTTAGTGAGATATTTACTGCCCTGGATGTGAAGAACAGTGAACGATATATATAGTGAGATATTTACTGCCCTCGATGTGAAGGACAGTGACTGATATATTTAATCAGATATTTACTGTCCTGGATGTGATGGACAGTGACTGATATATTTACTGAGAAATTTACTGCCCATTGATCTGAAGGACAGTGACTGATATGTTTACTGAGATATTTACTCCCCTGGATGTGAAGGACAGAGACTGATATATTTACTGAGATATTTGCTCCCCTGGATGCGAAGGACAGTGACTGATATATTTACTGAGATATTTACTGCCCTGGATGTGAAGGACAGTGACTGATATATTTACTGAGATATTTACTCCCCTGGATGTGAAGGACAGTGACTGATATATTTACTGAGATATTTACTCCCCTGGATGTGAAGGACAGTGACTGATATATTTACTGAGATATTTACTGCCCTGGATGTGAAGGACATTGACTGATATATTTAGTGAGATATTTACTGCCCTGGATGTGAAGGACAGTTACTGATACATTTACTAAGATATTTACTGCCCTTTATGTGAAGGACAGTGACTGATATATTTAGTTAGATAGTTACTGCCCTGGATGTGAAGGACAGTGACTGATATATTTAGTGAGATATTTACTGCCCTGGATGTGATACAGTGA
Source organism: Carcharodon carcharias (assembly GCF_017639515.1). Taxonomy (NCBI): domain Eukaryota; kingdom Metazoa; phylum Chordata; class Chondrichthyes; order Lamniformes; family Lamnidae; genus Carcharodon; species Carcharodon carcharias. The sequence continues at coordinate 2,371,885 of NC_054499.1, forward strand.
CTGATATATTTATTGAGATATTTAGTGCTTTGGATGTGAAGGACAGTGACTGATATAGTTTTTGAAATATTTGCTGGCCAGGATGTGAAGGACATTGCCTGATATATTTAATGAGATATTTACTGTCCTGGATGTGAAGGACTGTGACTGATATATTTACTGAAAGACTATCTGGCCTGGATGTGAAGGAGAGTGATTGATATATTTACTGAGATATTTACTGGATTGGATGTAAATGACAGCAACTGATATATTTACTGAGATATTTACTGCCCGGGAAGTGAAGGACATTGACTGATATATTTACTGAGATATTTACTGCCTTGGATGTGAAGGACAGTGACTGATATATTTAGTGAGATATTTACTGCCCTGGATGTGAAGGACAGTGACTGATATATTTATTGAGATATTTACTGCCCTGGATGTGAAGGACAGTGACTGATATATTTACTGAGATATTTAATGCCCTGCATGTGAAGGACAGTGACTGATATATTTACTGAGATATCTAATGCCATGGATGTGAAGGACAGTGACTGATATATTTACTGACATATTTACTGACGTGGAAGTGAAGGACAGTGACTGATATATTTACTGAGATATTTACTGCCCTGGATGTGAAGAACAAAGACTGATATATTTACAGACATATTTACTGTCCTGGATGTGAAGGACAGTGACTGATATATTTACTAAGATATTTACTGTCCTGGATGTGAATGACAGTGATTGATATATTTACTGAGATATTTTTTACCCTGCATGTGAAGCACAGTGACTGATATATTTACAGAGAAATTTATTACCCTGCATGTGAAGGGCAGGGACTGATATATTTACTGAGATCGTTACTGCCCTGGAATTGAAGGACAGGCAATGATATATTTAATGAGATATTTACTGCCCTGAATTTGAAGGACAGTGATTGATAAATTCAATGATATATTTACAGCCCCGGATGTGAAGGACATTGACTGATATATTTACTGAGACATTTACTGTTCTGGATGTGAAGGAGAGTGACTGATATAATTAGTGAGATATTTACTGCCCTGGATGTGAAGAACAGTGAACGATATATATAGTGAGATATTTACTGCCCTCGATGTGAAGGACAGTGACCGATATATATAGTGAGATATTTACTGCCCTCGATGTGAAGGACAGTGTCTGATATATTTAATGAGATATTTACTGTCCTGGATGTGATGGACAGTGACTGATATAGTTACTTAGATATTTACTGTCCTGGAATCGAATGACAGTGACTGATATATTTAGTGAGATATCTACTGCCTTGGATGTGAAGGACACTGACTAATATATTTAGTGAGATATTTAATGCCCTGGATGTGAAGGACAGTGACTGATATATTTAGTGAGATATTTACTTCCCTGGATGTGAAGGACAGTGACTGATATATTTACTGAGATATTTTCTGCCCTGGATGTGAAGGACAGTGTCTCATATATTTAGTGAGATATTTATTGTCCTGGATATGAAGGACAGTGACTGATATATTTACTGAGACATTTACTGTCCTGGATGTGAAGGACAGTGACTGATATATTTACTGAGATACTTACTGCCCTGGATGTGATGGACAGTGACTGATATATTTACTGAGATATTTACCGGCCTGGATGTGAAGGACAGTGACTGATATATTTACTGAGATATTTACCACCCTGGATGTGAAGGACAGTGACTGATATATTTACTGAGATATTTACTACCCTGGATGTGAAGGACACTGACTGATATATTTACTGAGATATTTACTGCCCTTAATGTGAAGGACAGTGACTGATATATTTACTGAGATATTTACTGGCCTGGATGTGAAGGACAGTGACTGACATATTTACTGAGATATTTACTACACTGGATGTGAAGGACAGTGACTGATATATTTACTGAGATATTTACTACACTGGATGTGAAGGACAGTGACTGATATATTTACTGAGATGTTTACTACCCTGGATGTGAAGGACACTGACTGATATATTTACTGAGATATTTACTGTCCTTAATGTGAAGGACGGTGACTTATATATTTCCTGAGATATTTACTGCCCTAGAAGTGAAGCACCCTGACTGATATATTTACTGAGATATTTACTGTCCTGGATATTAAGGACAGTGACTGATATATTTACTGAGATATTTACTGCCCTGGATGTGAAGGACAGTGACTGATATATTGCCTGAGATATTTACTGTCCTGGATGTCAAGGACAGTGACTGATATATTTACTGAGATATTTACTGCCCTGGATGTGAAGGACAGTGACTGATATATTGCCTGAGATATTTACTGTCCTGGATGTCAAGGACAGTGACTGATATATTAACTGAGATACTTACTGCCCTTGATGTGAAGGACAGTTACTGATATATCTACAGAGATATTTACTGTCCTGGATGTGAAGGAAAGTGACTGATATATTTACTGAAATATTTACTGCCCTTAATGTGAAGGACAGTGACTGATATATTTACTGAGATATTTACTGCCCTGGATGTGTGGTACAGTGATTGATATATTTACCGACCTATTTACTGTCCTGGAATTGAATGGCAGTGACTGATATATTTAGTGAGATATTTACTGTCCTGGATGTGAACGACAGTTACTGATATATTTACTGACATATTTACTGCCCTGGATGTGAAGGACAGTGACTGATATATTTACAGAGATATTTAATGCCCTCGATGTGAAGGACAGTGAATGATATATTTATTGAAATATTAACTGGCCTGGATGTGAAGGACAGTGGCTGATATATTTACTGAGACATTTTGTGCCCTGTATGTGAAGGACAGTTACTGATATATTTACTGAGATATTTTCTGCCCTGGATGTTAAGCACAGAGACTGATATATTAACTGAGATATTTTCTGGCCTGTGTGTGAAGGACATTGACTGATATATTTACTGAGAAATTTACTGCCCAATGTTGTGAAGGACAGTGACTGATAAATTTACTCAGATATTTACTGCCCTGTATGTGAAGGACATTGACTGATATATTTACTGAGAAATTTACTGCCCAATGTTGTGAAGGACAGTGACTGATATATTTACTCAGATATTTACTGCCCTGGATGTGAAGGACAGTGTCTGATATATTTACAGAGATATTTAATGCCCTGGATGTGAAGGACTGTGAATGATATTTTAATGAGATATTTACTGCCCTGAATGTGTAGGACAGTGAATGATTGATTTACTGAGATATTTTCTGCCCCGGATGTGAAGGACAGTGACTGATATATTTACTGAGACATTTACTCTTCTGGATGTGAAGGAAAGTGACTGATATATTTACTGAGATATTTACTGCCCTGGATGTGAAGGACAGTAACTGATATATTTAGTGAGCTGTTTACTGCCCTGGATGTGAAGGTCAGGGACTGATATATTTAGTGAGATATTTACTGTGCTGGATATTAACGACAGTGACTGATATATTTACTGAGATATTTACTGCCCGGGTTGTGAAGGACAGTGACTGATATATTTACTGAGATATTTACTGCCCTGGAGGTGAAGGACAGTGACTGATATATTTACTGAGATATTTACTGCCCGGGTTGTGAAGGACAGTGACTGATATATTTACTGAGATATTTAATGCCCTGGATGTGAAGGACAGTGACTGATATATTTACTGAGATATTTACTGCCCTGGAAGTGTAGGACAGTGAATGATTGATTTACTGAGATATTTTCTGCCCCGGATGTGAAGGACAGTGACTGACATAATTAGTGATATATTTACCGCCCAGTATGTGAAGGACAGTGACTGATATATTTAGTGAGCTGTTTACTGCCCTCGATTTGAAGGTCAGTGACTGATATATTTACGGAGATATTTAATGCCCTGGATTTGAAGGACTGTGAATGATATTTTAATGAGATATTTACTGCCCTGAATGTGTAGGACAGTGAATGATTGATTTACTGAGATATTTTCTGCCCTGGATGTGAAGGACAGTGACTGATATATTTACTGAGACATTTACTCTTGTGGATGTGAAGGAAAGTGACTGATATATTTAGTGATTTATTTACTGCCCTGGATGTGAAGGACAGTGACTGACATAATTAGTGAGATATTTACCGCCCAGAATGTGAAGGACAGTGACTGATATATTTAGTGAGCTGTTTACTGCCCTGGATGTGAAGGTCAGGGACTGATATATATTGTGAGATATTTATGGCCCTGGATGTGAAGGACAGTGACTGATATATTTAGTGAGATATTTACTGTGCTGGATATTAAGGACAGTGACTGATATATTTACTGAGATATTTACTGCCCGGGTTGTGAAGGACATTGACTGATATATTTCCTGAGATATTTACTGTCCTTGATGTCAAGGACAGTGACTGATATATTTACTGAGATATTTACTGCCCTGGATGTGAAGGACAGTTACTGATATATTTACTGAGATATTTACTGTCCTGGATGTGAAGGAAAGTGACTGATATATTTACAGAATTATTTACTGCCATGGATGTGAAGGACACTGACTGATAGAGTAAGTGAGATATTTAATGCCCTGGATGTGAATGACAGCTAAAGATATATTTACTGAGATATTTAATGCCCTGGATGTGAAGGACAGTGACTGATATATGTAGTGAGATATTTACTGCCCTGGATGTGACGGACAGGGACTGATATATTTAATGAGATATTTAGTGCCCTGGATGTGAAGGACAGTGACTGATATATTTCCTGAGATATTTACTGCCCAGGATATTATGGGCAGTGACTTATATATTTACTTAGATATTTACTCTCCTGGATGTGAAGGACAGTGACTGATATATTTTGTGAGATATTTACTGCTTTGGATGTTATGGACAGTCACTGATATATTTATTGAAATATTAACTGGCCTGGATGTGAAGGACAGTGACTGATATACTTACCGAGATATTTACTGTCCTGGAATTGAATGGCAGTGACTGATATATTTCCTGAGATATTTACTGTCCTGGATGTGAAGGACAGTGACTGATATATTTACTGAGATATTTAATGGCCTGGATGTGAAGGACAGTGAATGATATATTTAGTGAGATATTTACTGCCCTGGATGTGAAGGACAGTGACTGATATATTTAATGAGAAGAGGCTCCCTCAATGCTGAGGCTAGGACAGTGTGACCTGGATTTACTATTCAGATTCATCGTGGGGATTGAACAGACAATGCTGTGATTCAGAGGTGAGACAGTACAACTGCCTGAACCCCTGGGCTACCTATTACAGGAGGCTGCTACCTCAGGCTATTGTTCTGCAGAGTTGTTAGGAGTTGATGTGAATTGAGGGTTTGTGTTTTGCTGTCAGTCTATATTCACATTCTCTCTTTCAATAAAGCAGATGGATTTTTCTCAAGAGAGTGTGCAGAGTACGTCTGTGAGTGAGTGTGAGTGAGCGAGGGTGAGTGAGCGAGTGTGTGTGAGCGAGGGTGAGTGAGCGAGGGTGAGTGAGCGAGTGTGTGTGAGCGAGGGTGAGTGAGTGTGTGTGTGAGTGTGAGTAAGCGAGTGTGTGTGAGCGAGGGTGAGTGAGCGAGGGTGTGTGAGCGAGGCTGAGTGAGCGAGTGTGAGTGAGCGAGGGTGAGTGAGCGAGGGTGAGTGAGCGAGGGTGAGTGAGTGAGTGAGGGTGAGTGAGCGAGTGTGAGTGAGCGAGTGTGTGTGAGCGACTGTGTGTGAGCGAGTGTGTGTGAGCGAGTGTGTGTGAGCGAGGGTGAGTGAGCGAGGGTGAGTGAACGAGGGTGATTGAGCGAGGGTGTGTGAGCGAGGGTGTGTGAGCGAGGGTGAGTGAGCGAGGGTGTGAGCGAGGGTGAGTGAGCGAGGGTGAGTGAGCGAGTGTGTGTGAGCGAGTGCATGTGAGCGAGGGTGAGTGAGCGAGTGTGTGTGAAGGAGGGTGAGTGAGCGAGTGTGTGTGAGCGAGGGTGAATGAGCGAGTGTGTGTGAGCGAGTGTGTGTGAGCGAGTGCGTGTGAGCGAGTGCATGTGAGCGAGGGTGACTGAACGAGGGTGATTGAGCGAGGGTGACTGAGCGAGGGTGAGTGAGCGAGTGTGTGAGCGAGTGTGTGTGAGTGAGTGAGTGTGAGCAAGTGTGAGTAAGCAAGGGTATGAGCGAGTGTATGTGTGCGAGTGTGTGAGCGAGGGTGTGTGAGCGAGTGTGTGTGAGCGAGTGAGTGTGAGCGAGTGTGAGTAAGTGAGGGTATGAGCGAGTGTGTGTGCGAGTGTGTGAGTGAGGGTGTGTGAGCGAGTGTGTATGAGCGAGTGTGTGTGTGAGTGTGTGAGCGAGGGTGTGTGAGCGAGTGTGTATGAGCGAGTGTGTGTGCGAGTGTGTGTGCGAGTGTGTGAGCGAGGGTGTGTGAGCGAGGGTGTGTGAGCGAGTGTGTATGAGCGAGTGTGTGTGCGAGTGTGTGTGCTAGTGTGTGTGCGAGTGTGTGAGTGAGGGTGTGTGAGCAAGTGTGTGTGAACAAAGGTGTGTGAGCAAGTGAGTGTGAGCGAGTGTGTGTGAGCGAGGGTGTGTGAGCGAGGGTGTGTGAGCGAGGGTGTGTGAGCGAGGGTGTGTGAGCGAGGGTGATTGAGCGAGGGTGTGTGAGCGAGGGTGTGTGAGCGAGTGTGTGTGAGCGAGTGCTTGTCTGCAAGTATGTCAGCGAATGTGTATTATCCAGTGTGATTCAGCGAGTGTGTGTGTGAGACCCAGCTCCTGTACACAACACTGTCCAATGAAGCAGTGCTGATCTCCATTCAGTCAAACTCATGATAAATGAAATCTTAAAAGCACAGGATGAGAGGGCACAGAAAGATCCCATCCAGCAGGATCTCAGAAGGAAAATAGCACCTGGGTATCTTATTGAACACAAAAAATACAAAGTACTGACCCTCCGACAGTGCAGCACTCCCTCAGTACTGACCCACTGACAGTGCGGCACTCCTTCAGTACTGACCCTCTGACAATGCAGCACTCCCTGAGTACTGACCCTCCGACAGTGCAGCACTCCCTCAGTACTGACCCTCTGACAATGCAGCACTCCCTCAGTACTGACCCTCTGACAATGCAGCACTCCCTCAGTACTGACCCTCCGACAGTGCAGCACTCCCTCAATACTGACCCTCCGACAGTGCGGCACTCCCTCAGTACTGACCCTCCGACAGTGCGGCACTCCCTCAGTACTGACCCTCTGACAGTGCGGCGCTGCCTCAGTACTGACCCTCCGACACTGCGGCACTCCCTCAGTACTGACCCTCTGACAGTGCGGCACTCCCTCAGTACTGACCCTCTGACAGTGCGGCACTCCCTCAGTACTGACTCCCTGACAGTGCAGCAGAGGCTCCCTCAATGCTGAGGCTAGGACAGTGTGACCTGGATTTACTATTCAGATTCATCGTGGGGATTGAACAGACAATGCTGTGATTCAGAGGTGAGACAGTACAACTGCCTGAACCCCTGGGCTACCTATTACAGGAGGCTGCTACCTCAGGCTATTGTTCTGCAGAGTTGTTAGGAGTTGATGTGAATTGAGGGTTTGTGTTTTGCTGTCAGTCTATATTCACATTCTCTCTTTCAATAAAGCAGATGGATTTTTCTCAAGAAAGTGTGCAGAGTACGTCTGTGAGTGAGTGTGAGTGAGCGAGGGTGAGTGAGCGAGTGTGTGTGAGCGAGTGTGAGTGAGCGAGGGTGAGTAAGCGAGGGTCTGTGAGCGAGGCTGAGTGAGCGAAGGTGTGTGAGCGAGTGTGAGTGAGCGAGGGTGTGTGAGCGAGTGTGTGTGAGCGAGTGTGTGTGAGCGAGTGTGTGTGAGCGAGGCTGAGTGAGCGAGGGTGAGTGAGTGAGGGTGAGTGAGTGTGTGTGTGAGTGTGAGTGAGCGAGTGTGAGTGAGCAAGGGTGAGTGAGTGAGGGTGAGTGAGGGTGAGTGAGTGTGTGTGTGAGTGTGAGTGAGCGAGTGTGAGTGAGCAAGGGTGAGTGAGTGAGGGTGAGTGAGTGTGTGTGTGAGTGTGAGTGAGCGAGTGTGAGTGAGCGAGGGTGAGTGAGTGAGGGTGAGTGAGTGTGTGTGTGTGTGAGTGAGCGAGTGTGAGTGAGCGAGGGTGAGTGAGTGAGGGTGAGTGAGCGAGGGTGAGTGAGTGAGCGAGGGTGAATGAGCGAGGGTGAGTGAGCGAGGGTGTGTGAGCGAGGGTGATTGAGCGGGGGTGTGTGAGCGAGGGTGTGTGAGCGAGGGTGAGTGAGCGAGGGTGTGTGAGCGAGGGTGATTGAGCGAGGGTGTGTGAGCGAGGGTGTGTGAGCAAGGGTGTGTGAGCGAGGGTGTGTGAGCGAGGGTGATTGAGCGAGGGTGTGTGAGCGAGCGAGTGTGAGCGAGGGTGTGTGAGCAAGGGTGTGTGAGCGAGGGTGTGTGAGCGAGGGTGTGTGAGCGAGGGTGTGTGAGAGAGAGTGTGTGAGCGAGGGTGTGTGAGCGAGTGTGTGTGAGAGAGGGTGTGTGAGCGAGGGTGTGTGAGCGAGTGTGTGTGAGCGAGTGCTTGTCTGCAAGTATGTCAGCGAATGTGTATTATCCAGTGTGATTCAGCGAGTGCGTGTGTGAGACCCAGCTCCTGTACACAACACTGTCCAATGAAGCAGTGCTGATCTCCATTCAGTCAAACTCATGATAAATGAAATCTTAAAAGCACAGGATGAGAGGGCACAGAAAGATCCCATCCAGCAGGATCTCAGAAGGAAAATAGCACCTGGGTATCTTATTGAACACAAAAAATACAAAGTACTGACCCTCCGACAGTGCAGCACTCCTTCAGTACTGACCCTCTGACAATGCAGCACTCCCTGAGTACTGACCCTCCGACAGTGCAGCACTCCCTCAGTACTGACCCTCTGACAATGCAGCACTCCCTCAGTACTGACCCTCTGACAATGCAGCACTCCCTCAGTACTGACCCTCCGACAGTGCAGCACTCCCTCAATACTGACCCTCCGACAGTGCGGCACTCCCTCAGTACTGACCCTCCGACAGTGCGGCACTCCCTCAGTACTGACCCTCTGACAGTGCGGCGCTGCCTCAGTACTGACCCTCCGACACTGCGGCACTCCCTCAGTACTGACCCTCTGACAGTGCGGCACTCCCTCAGTACTGACCCTCTGACAGTGCAGCGCTCCCTCAGTACTGACCCTCTGACAGTGCGGCACTCCCTCAGTACTGACCCTCTGACAGTGCAGCACTCCCTCAGTACTGACCCTCCGACAGTGCAGCACTCCCTCAGTACTGACCCTCTGACAGTGCGGCACTCCCTCAGTACTGACCCTCTGACAGTGCAGCACTCCCTCAGCACTGACCCTCTGACAGTGCAGCACTCCCTCAGTACTGACCCTCTGACAGTGCAGCACTCCCTCAGTACTGACCCTCTGACAGTGCAGCACTCCCTCAGTACTGACCCTCTGACAGTGCAGCACTCCCTCAGTACTGACCCTCTGACAGTGCAGCACTCCCTCAGTACTGACCCTCTGACAGTGCAGCACTCCCTCAGTACTGTGCCTGGTGATTTGTGGTGTTATGTTTTTCTGTCTGAATTGTGGGATAGATGAAAATACCTCTGACGCAGGAATTAAATGAGCTTCTGGTTCATTAACTTTTCCTTCTCACTGAGGGAAGTTAAACTCTGATCGACACTCCGTTTATTGTAAATCCTTCCCAGTTCTCCTGACGGATTGTAGCTCTGCCCTGCCACCTGGTGGCCACAGGCTGTACAGCAGCTCGGTCTGCACCACTCATGGTGGGACCTTACCCCTGATCACTCTCCGTGCGCTGGTGGGTTTTTCTGCTCTGTTCGGTCCCAATCCCGCCTCATTAGTTCTGCAGCCACAGGACGCACAGCGTCTCTCTCTGAATCACCCACCACACCGTTACCTCCCGCTCCCTCACTCCGGTGCCGTCTCTAACCTGCAACCACACGCACACCATTCTCAATGCTCACAGCCCAGGGCTGCTGCACTGAAGACCTGGCCCGGAAAAGCAGGAAGAGTCCAGGGACCCGTCACTGGGATGGTTATCGGAGGCTCGCTGGGATGTCCTCTCTCTCCGCTCTGGACACACAAGGTCCAGCTATCTCACCACTCCGACCTGAGAGGCAGTGCCAGTGACAGTCAGTGATGGTCAGTGTCAGTGACGGTCAGTGATGGTCAGTGACGGTCAGTGACGGTCAGTGATGGTCAGTGCCAGTGACAGTCAGTGACGGTCAGTGACAGTGACGGTCAGTGATGGTCAGTGACGGTCAGTGATGGTCAGTGTCAGTGACGGTCAGTGACGGTCAGTGATGGTCAGTGAGTGTCAGTGATAGTCAGTGTCAGTGACTCTCAGTGATGGTCAGTAACGGTCAGTGATGGTCAGTAACGGTCAGTGATGGTCAGTGACGGTCAGTGATGGTCAGTGACGGTCAGTGACGATCATGACTGTCAGCGACTGTCAGCGACGGTCAGTGATTGACAGTGACGGTCAGTGATTGACAGTGACGGTCAGTGATTGATAGTGACAGTCAGTGATTGACAGTGACGGTCAGTGACGGTCAGTGACGGTCAGTGATTGACAGTGACGGTCAGTGATTGACAGTGACGGTCAGTGACTGTCAGTGACGGTCAGCGACGGTCATGACTGTCAGCGAAGGTCAGTGACTGTCAATGACAATTAGTGACGGTCAGTGACGGTCAGTGACAGTGACGGTCAGTGATGGTCAGTGACGGTCAGTGATGGTCAGTGTCAGTGACGGTCAGTGACGGTCAGTGATGGTCAGTGAGTGTCAGTGATAGTCAGTGATGGTCAGTAACGGTCAGTGATGGTCAGTAACGGTCAGTGATGGTCAGTGACGGTCAGTGACAGTCAGTGATGGTCAGTGACAGTCAGTGATGGTCAGTGACAGTGATGGTCAGTGTCAGTGACGGTCAGTGATGGTCAGTGTCAGTGACGGTCAGTGATGGTCAGTGACTGTCAGTGATGGTCAGTGATGGTCAGTGATGGTCAGTGACGGTCAGTTACTGTCAGTGACGGTCAGTGATTGTCAGTGTCTGTCAGTGACGGTCAGTGACGGTCAGTGATGGTCAGTGATGGTCAGTGTCAGTGACGGTCAGTGACGGTCAGTGATGGTCAGTGATGGTCAGTGTCAGTGATGGTCAGTGACGGTCAGTGATGGTCAGTGAGTGTCAGTGATGGTCAGTGTCAGTGACTCTCAGTGATGGTCAGTAACGGTCAGTGATGGTCAGTAACGGTCAGTGATGGTCAGTGACGGTCAGTGACAGTCAGTGATGGTCAGTGACAGTGATGGTCAGTGACAGTGATGGTCAGTGTCAGTGATGGTCAGTGACGGTCAGTGATGGTCAGTGTCAGTGACTGTCAGTGATGGTCAGTGATGGTCAGTGACGGTCAGTGACTGTCAGTGACGGTCAGTGACGGTCAGTGATGGTCAGTGACGGTCAGTGATGGTCAGTGATGGTCAGTGACTGTCAGTGACGGTCAGTGACGGTCAGTGATGGTCAGTGTCAATGACGGTCAGTGACAGTCACTGATGGTCAGTGTCAGTGACGGTCAGTGACGGTCAGTGATGGTCAGTGACGGTCAGTGACGGTCAGTGATGGTCAGTGTCGGTCAGTGATGGTCAGTGTCAGTGACGGTCAGTGACGGTCTGTGACGGTCAGTGTCAGTGACGGTCAGTGACGGTCTGTGACGGTCAGTGTCAGTGATGGTCAGTGATGGTCAGTGACAGTCAGTGATGGTCAGTGTCAGTGATGGTCAGTGAGTGTCAGTGATGGTCAGTGACGGTCAGTGATTGACAGTGATGGTCAGTGATGGTCTGGGATGGTCAGTGATGGTCAGTGTCAGTGACTGTCAGTGATGGTCAGTGACGGTCAGTGATGGTCAGTGATGGTCAGTGATGGTCAGTGATGGTCAGTGATGGTCAGTGACTGTCAGTGACGGTCAGTGATGGTCAGTGACTGTCAGTGACGGTCAGTGACGGTCAGTGATGGTCAGTGATGGTCAGTGACTGTCAGTGATGGTCAGTGACGGTCAGTGATGGTCAGTGTCAATGACGGTCAGTGACAGTCACTGATGGTCAGTGTCAGTGACGGTCAGTGACGGTCAGTGATGGTCAGTGACGGTCAGTGACGGTCAGTGACGGTCAGTGATGGTCAGTGTCAGTGATGGTCAGTGACGGTCAGTGACGGTCAGTGATGGTCAGTGATGGTCAGTGTCAATGACGGTCAGTGACAGTCACTGATGGTCAGTGTCAGTGACGGTCAGTGACGGTCAGTGATGGTCAGTGTCGGTCAGTGATGGTCAGTGTCAGTGACGGTCAGTGACGGTCTGTGACGGTCAGTGTCAGTGACGGTCAGTGACTGTCAGTGATGGTCAGTGATGGTCAGTGATGGTCAGTGACGGTCAGTGACTGTCAGTGATGGTCAGTGATGGTCAGTGATGGTCAGTGACGGTCAGTTACTGTCAGTGACGGTCAGTGATGGTCAGTGTCTGTCAGTGACGGTCAGTGACGGTCAGTGATGGTCAGTGATGGTCAGTGTCAGTGACGGTCAGTGACGGTCAGTGACGGTCACTGATGGTCAGTGTCAGTGACGGTCAGTGTCAGTGACGGTCAGTGACAGTCAGTGACAGTCAGTGACGGTCAGTGATGGTCAGTGATGGTCAGTGACGGTCAGTGATGGTCAGTGTCAGTGATGGTCAGTGACGGTCAGTGACGGTCAGTGACTGTTAGTGATGGTCAGTGATGGTCAGTGAGGGTCCGTGATTGACAGTGACGGTCAGTGATGGTCAGTGACGGTCAGTGATTGACAGTGATGGTCAGTGATGGTCTGGGATGGTCAGTGATGGTCAGTGTCAGTGATGGTCAGTGATGGTCAATGACAGTCAGTGATGGTCAGTGTCAGTGATGGTCAGTGAGTGTCAGTGATGGTCAGTGACGGTCAGTGACGGTCAGTGATTGACAGTGATGGTCAGTGATGGTCTGGGATGGTCAGTGATGGTCAGTGTCAGTGATGGTCAGTGATGGTCAGTGACAGTCAGTGATGGTCAGTGTCAGTGATGGTCAGTGAGTGTCAGTGATGGTCAGTGACGGTCAGTGACGGTCAGTGATTGACAGTGATGGTCAGTGATGGTCTGGGATGGTCAGTGATGGTCAGTGTCAGTGATGGTCAGTGATGGTCAGTGACAGTCAGTGATGGTCAGTGTCAGTGATGGTCAGTGAGTGTCAGTGATGGTCAGTGATGGTCAGTGATGGTCAGTGATTGACAGTGATTGACAGTGATGGTCAGTACCAACATTGCCCAGGAAAGATAAAAGCAAAAAACTGCAGAAGCTGGAAATCCAAAATATAAACAGAAATACCTGGAAAAACTCAGCAGGTCTGACAGCATCTGCGGAGAGAAACACAGTTAACGTTTCGAGTCCGTATGATTCTTCATCAGAACAAAGGAAAAATAGAAAAGAGGTGATATATAAGCTGGTTTAAGGGGGGGTGGGACAGGTAGAGATGGATAGAGGGTCAGTGATAGGTGGAGATAACCAAAAGATGTCACAGACAAAAGGACAAAGAGGTGTTGAAGGTGGTGATATTATCTAAGGAATGTGCTAATTAAGGGGAGAAAGCAGGACAAGCAAGGTACAGATAGACCTAGTGGGGGTGGGGTGAAGGTACAGATAGACCTAGTGGGGGTGGGGTGGGGTGAAGGTACAGATAGCCGTCGTGGGGGTGGGGTGGGGGTGAAGGTACAGATAGCCCTCGTGGGGGTGGGGTGGGGGTGAAGGTACAGATAGCCATAGTGGGGGTGGGGTGGGGTGAAGGTACAGATAGCCATAGTGGGGGTAGAGTGAAGGTACAGATAGCCCTAGTGGGGTGGGGTGTAGGTGCAGATAGACCTAGTGGGAGTGGGGTGGGGGGAAGGTACAGATAGAAATAGTGGGGGTGGGGTGAAGGTACAGATAGCCCTAGTGGTGGTGGGGTGGGGTGAAGGTACAGATAGACCTAGTGGGGGGTGGGGTGAAGGTACAGATAGCCCTAGTGGGGGTGGGGTGAAGGTACAGATAGACCTAGTCGAGGTTGGGGTGAAGATCCTGATAGCCCTAGTGTGGGTGGGTGGTGTGAAGGTACAGATAGCCCTAGTGGGGGTGGGGTGGGGTGAAGGTACAGATAGACCTAGTGGGGGTGGGGGGAAGGTACAGATAGCCCTAGTGGGGGTGGGGTGAATGTACAGATAGAACTAGTGGGGGTGGGGTGGGGTGAAGGTACAGATAGCCCTAGTGGGGGTGGGGTGAAGGTACAGATAGCCCTAGTGGGGGTGGGGTGATGGTACAGATAGCCCTAGTGGGGGTGGGGTGAAGGTACAGATAGACCTAGTGGGGGTGGGGTGAAGGTACAGATAGACCTAGTGGGGGTGGGGTGGGGGTGAAGGTACAGATAGCCCTAGTGGGGGTGGGGTGAAGGTACAGATAGCCCTAGTGGGGGTGGGGTGAAGGTATAGATAGACCTAGTGGGGGGTGGGGTGAAGGTACAGATAGCCCTAGTGGGGGTGGGGTGAAGGTACAGATAGCCCTAGTGGGGGTGGGGTGGGGTGAAGGTACAGATAGACCTAGTGGGGGTGGGGGGAAGGTACAGATAGCCCTAGTGGGGGTGGGGTGAAGGTACAGATAGAACTAGTGGGGGTGGGGTGGGGTGAAGGTACAGATAGCCCTAGTGGGGGTGGGGTGAAGGTACAGATAGCCCTAGTGGGGGTGGGGTGATGGTACAGATAGCCCTAGTGGGGGTGGGGTGAAGGTACAGATAGACCTAGTGGGGGTGGGGTGAAGGTACAGATAGACCTAGTGGGGGTGGGGTGGGGGTGAAGGTACAGATAGACCTAGTGGGGGTGGGGTGAAGGTACAGATAGCCCTAGTGGGGGTGGGGTGGGGGTGAAGGTACAGATAGCCCTAGTGGGGGTGGGGTGGGGGTGAAGGTACAGCTAGCCCTAGCAGGGGTGGGGTGGGGGTGAAGGTACAGATAGCCCTAGTCGGGATGGGGTGAAGGTACAGATAGCCCTAGTGGGGGTGGGGTGAAGGTACAGATAGACCTAGTGGGGGTGGGGTGAAGGTACAGATAGACCTAGTGGGGGTGGGGTGAAGGTACAGATAGACCTAGTGGGGGTGGGGTGAAGGTACAGATAGCCCTAGTGGGGGTGGGGTGAAGGTACAGATAGCCCTAGTGGGGGTGGGGTGAATGTACAGATAGCCCTAGTGGGGGTGGGGTGGGGGTGAAGGTACAGATAGCCTTAGTGGGGGTGGGGTGAATGTACAGATAGACCTAGTGGGGGTGGGGGGAAGGTACAGATAGCCCTAGTGGGGGTGGGGTGGGGGTGAAGGTACATATAGCCCTAGTGGGGGTGGGGTGGGGTGAAGGTACAGATAGCCCTAGCAGGGGTGGGGTGGGGTGAAGGTACAGATAGCCCTAGTGGGGGTGGGGGGAAGGTACAGATAGCCTAATGGGGGTGGGGTGGGTGAAGGTACAGATAGCCGTAGTGGGGGTGGGGTGAAGTTACAGATAGCCCTAGTGGGGGTGGGGTGAAGGTACAGATAGCCCTAGTGGGGGTGGGGGGAAGGTACAGATAGCCCTAGTGGGGGTGGAGTGGGGGGAAGGTACAGATAGCCCTAGTGGGGGTGGGGGTGGGGTGAAGGTACAGATAGACTTAGTGGGGGTGGGGTGGGGTGAAGGTACAGATAGCCCTAGTGGGGGTGGGGGGAAGGTACAGATAGCCCTAGCAGGGGTGGGGTGGGGTGAACGTACAGATAGCCCTAGTGGGGGTGGGGGGAAGGTACAGATAGCCCTAGTGGGGGTGGGGTGAAGGTACAGATAGCCTAATGGGGGTGGGGTGAAGGTACAGATAGCCCTGGTGGGGGTGGTGTGAAGGTACAGATAGCCCTAGTGGGGGTGGGGTGAAGTTACAGATAGCCCTGGTGGGGGTGGTGTGAAGGTACAGATAGCCCTAGTGGGGGTGGGGTGAAGGTACAGATAGACCTAGTGGGGGTGGGGTGAAGGTACAGATAGCCCTAGTGGGGGTGGGGGGAAGGTACAGATAGCCCTAGTGGGGGTGGGGTGTGGGGTGAAGGTACAGATACCCCTCGTGGGGGTGGGGTGGGGGTGAAGGTACAGATAGCCCTAGTGGGGGTGGGGTGGGGTGAAGGTACAGATAGCCCTAGTGGGGGTGGGGGGAAGGTACAGATAGCCCTAGTGGGGGTGGGGTGGGGTGAAGGTACAGATAGACCTAGTGGGGGTGGGGTGGGGTGAAGGTACAGATAGCCCTAGTGGGGGTGGGGGGAAGGTACAGATAGCCTAATGGGGGTGGGGTGGGTGAAGGTACAGATAGCCCTAGTGGGGGTGGGGTGAAGGTACAGATAGCCCTAGTGGGGGTGGGGTGAAGGTACAGATAGCCCTAGTGGGGGTGGGGTGAAGGTACAGATAGCCCTAGTGGGGGTGGGGTGAATATACAGATAGCCCTAGTGGGGGTGGGGTGAAGGTACAGATAGCCCTAGTGGGGGTGGAGTGGGGGGAAGGTACAGATAGCCCTAGTGGGGGTGGGGGTGGGGTGAAGGTAGAGATAGCCCTAGTGGGGGGTGGGGTGAAGTTACAGATAGCCCTAGTGGGGGTGGGGTGGGGGGAAGGTACAGATAGCCCTAGTGGGGGTGGGGGTGGGGTGAAGGTACAGATAGCCCTATTGGGAGTGGGGGTGGGGTGAAGGTACAGATAGCCCTAGTGGGGGCGGGGTGGGGTGAAGGTACAGATAGACCTAGTGGGGGTGGGGTGAAGGTACAGATAGCCCTAGTGGGGGTGGGGTGAAGGTACAGATAGCCCTAGTGGGGGTGGGGTGGGGTGAAGGTACCGATAGACCTAGTGGGGGTGGGGTGGGGTGAAGGTACAGATAGCCCTAGTGGGGGTGGGGGAAAGGTACAGATAGCCCTATCAGGGGTGGGGTGAAGGTACGGATAGACCTAGTGGGGGTGGGGTGGGGTGAAGGTACAGATAGCCCTTGTGGGGGTGGGGGGAAGGTACAGATAGCCCTAGTGGGGGTGGGGGGAAGGTACAGATAGCCCTAGTGGGGGTGGGGTGGGGTGAACGTACAGATAGCCCTAGTGGGGGTGGGGGGAAGGTACAGATAGCCCTAGTGGGGGTGGGGTGAAGGTACAGATAGCCTAATGGGGGTGGGGTGGGGTGAAGGTACAGATAGCCCTTGTGGGGGTGGGGTGAAGTTACAGATAGCCCTAGTGGGGGTGGTGTGAAGGTACAGATAGCCCTAGTGGGGGTGGGGTGAAGGTACCGATAGACCTAGTGGGGGTGGGGTGAAGGTACAAATAGCCCTAGTGGGGGTGGGGTGAAGGTACAGATAGCCCTAGTGGGGGTGGGGTGAAGTTACAGATAGCTCTAATGGGGGTGGGGTGGGGTGAAGGTACAGATAGCCCTAGTGGGGGTGGGGTGGGGTGAAGGTACAGATAGCCCTAGTGGGGGTGGGGGTGGGGATGGGGTGAAGGTACAGATAGCCCTAGTGGGGGTGGGGGTGGGGTGAAGGTACAGATAGCCCTAGTGGGGGTGGGGTGAAGGTACAGATAGCCTAATGGGGGTGGGGTGGGGTGAAGGTACAGATAGCCCTAGTGGGGGTGGGGTGAAGGTACAGATAGCCTAATGGGGGTGGGGTGGGGTGAAGGTACAGATAGCCCTAGTGGGGGTGGGGTGAAGTTACAGATAGCCCTAGTGGGGGTGGTGTGAAGGTACAGATAGCCCTAGTGGGGGTGGGGTGAAGGTACCGATAGACCTAGTGGGGGTGGGGTGAAGGTACAGATAGACCTAGCAGGGGTGGGGGTGGGGGTGAAGGTACAAATAGCCCTAGTGGGGGTGGGGGGAAGGTACAGATAGCCTAATGGGGGTGGGGTGGGGTGAAGGTACAGATAGCCCTAGTGGGGGTGGGGTGAAGGTACAGATAGCCTAATGGGGGTGGGGTGGGGTGAAGGTACAGATAGCCCTAGTGGGGGTGGGGTGAAGTTACAGATAGCCCTAGTGGGGGTGGTGTGAAGGTACAGATAGCCCTAGTGGGGGTGGGGTGAAGGTACCGATAGACCTAGTGGGGGTGGGGTGAAGGTACAGATAGACCTAGCAGGGGTGGGGGTGGGGGTGAAGGTACAAATAGCCCTAGTGGGGGTGGGGGGAAGGTACAGATAGCCCTAGTGGGGGTGGGGTGAAGGTACAGATAGCCCTAGTGGGGGTGGAGTGGGGGGAAGGTACAGATAGCCCTAGTGGGGGTGGGGGTGGGGTGAAGGTAGAGATAGCCCTAGTGGGGGGTGGGGTGAAGTTACAGATAGCCCTAGTGGGGGTGGGGTGGGGGGAAGGTACAGATAGCCCTATTGGGAGTGGGGGTGGGGTGAAGGTACAGATAGCCCTAGTGGGGGCGGGGTGGGGTGAAGGTACAGATAGACCTAGTGGGGGTGGGGTGAAGGTACAGATAGCCCTAGTGGGGGTGGGGTGAAGGTACAGATAGCCCTAGTGGGGGAGGGGTGGGGTGAAGGTACCGATAGATCTAGTGGGGGTGGGGTGGGGTGAAGGTACAGATAGCCCTAGTGGGGGTGGGGTGAAGGTACAGATAGCCCTAGTGGGGGTGGGGTGGGTGTGAAGGTACAGATAGCCCTAGTGGGGGTGGGGTGGGGTGAAGGTACCGATCGACCTAGTGGGGGTGGGGTGGGGTGAAGGTACAGATAGCCCTAGTGGGGGTGGGGTGAAGGTACAGATAGCCCTAGTGGGGGTGGGGGGAAGGTACAGATAGCCCTATCAGGGGTGGGGTGAAGGTACGGATAGACCTAGTGGGGGTGGGGTGGGGTGAAGGTACAGATAGCCCTTGTGGGGGTGGGGGGAAGGTACAGATAGCCCTAGTGGGGGTGGGGGGAAGGTACAGATAGCCCATATGGGAGGGGGGGGCGGTGAAGGTAGAGATAGCCCTAGTGGGGGTGGGGTGAAGTTACAGGTAGCCCTAGTGGGGGTGGGGTGAAGGTACAGATAGCCCTAGTGGGGGTGGGGGTGGGGTGAAGGTACAGTTGGACCTAGTGGGGGTGGGGTGGGGTGAAGGTACAGATAGACTTAGTGGGGGTGGGGTGGGGTGAAGGTACAGATAGCCCTAGTGGGGGTGGGGGGAAGGTACAGATAGCCCTAGCAGGGGTGGGGTGGGGTGAACGTACAGATAGCCCTAGTGGGGGTGGGGGGAAGGTACAGATAGCCCTAGTGGGGGTGGGGTGAAGGTACAGATAGCCTAATGGGGGTGGGGTGGGGTGAAGGTACAGATAGCCCTAGTGGGGGTGGGGTGAAGTTACAGATAGCCCTAGTGGGGGTGGGGTGAAGGTACAGATAGCCTAATGGGGGTGGGGTGGGGTGAAGGTACAGATAGCCCTAGTGGGGGTGGGGTGAAGGTACAGATAGCCTAATGGGGGTGGGGTGGGGTGAAGGTACAGATAGCCCTAGTGGGGGTGGGGTGAAGTTACAGATAGACCTAGTGGGGGTGGTGTGAAGGTACAGATAGCCCTAGTGGGGGTGGGGTGAAGGTACAGATAGACCTAGTGGGGGTGGGGTGAAGGTACAAATAGCCCTAGTGGGGGTGGGGGGAAGGTACAGATAGCCCTAGTGGGGGTGGGGTGAAGTTACAGATAGCTCTAATGGGGGTGGGGTGGGGTGAAGGTACAGATAGCCCTAGTGGGGGTGGGGTGGGGTGAAGGTACAGATAGCCCTAGTGGGGGTGGGGGTGGGGATGGGGTGAAGGTACAGATAGCCCTAGTGGGGGTGGGGGTGGGGTGAAGGTACAGATAGCCCTAGTGGGGGTGGGGTGGGGTGAAGGTACAGATAGCCCTAGTGGGGGTGGGGTGGGGTGAAGGTACAGATAGCCATAGTGGGGGTGGGGTGAAGGTACAGATAGCCCTAGTGGGGGTGGGGTGAAGGTACAGATAGCCCTAGTGAAGGTGGGGTGAAGGTACAGATAGCCCTAGTCGGGGTGGGGTGAAGGGATTGAAATAGGCTAAAAGGTAGAGATAAAACAATGGATGGAAATACATATAAAAATTATGGAAATAGGTGGGAAAAGAAAAATCTATATAAATTATTGGAAAAGGGGTGGGTGGTCAGAAAGTGGGTGTGGATGGAGGAGAGAGTTCATGATCTAAAGTTGTTGAACTCAATATTCAGTCCGGAAGGCTGTAAAGTGCCTAGTCGGAAGATGAGGTGCTGTTCCTCCAGTTTGGGTTGGGCTTCACTGGAACAATGCAGCAGGTCAAGGACAGACATGTGGGCAAGAGAGCAGGGTGGAGTGTTAAAATGGTGAGTGACAGGGAGGTCTGGGTCATGCTTGCGGACAGACAGAAGGTGTTCCACAAAGCCGTCACCCCGTCTGCGTTTGGTCTCCAATGTAGAGGAAACCACCCAGGAGAGTCTGGCCAGAAAGAGGATGAATGATTTCATTTGTGCAGCCAGGATAAGGCAACCATCTCATCCCCCTAAACTCTCTCACTCACGAGGCCATCACACATTCACTGGCATCTCACTCACTGCCAACTCAAGGGACATCACCACTCACTCTCTCACACACACACCCTCACATCTCCCTCTGGCCTCATCTGCTCTAGAAACTGCCTCCTCAGTCCCCACCCTCTTGAGGCCACTTGCACTGATCAACATGTGCCCCCCACACACACAGACTCAAATACCACCCCCCTTCCCCAGTACAGCCCTCGCCCTGCAGCCTCTTCCCTTGCCTGAGACCACTTCTCCCCCTTCCCCAAAGCAAATCCCAGCCCAGTAGGGGTTAAAAATCCACCTCCACCTTATGGCTGGTCTGGTAGGCAGAGACCTGCCTGTGAATCCCGATGAAAGTGATGTGGTTCTGCCTGTGAATCCCGGTGAAAGTGATGTGGTTCTGTCTGTGAACCCCAGTGAAAGTGATGTGGTTCTGCCTGTGAATCCTGGTGAAAGTGATGTGGTTCTGCCTGTGAACCCTGGTGAAAGTGATATGGTTCTGTCTGTGAATCCCGGTGAAAGTGATGTGGTTCTGTCTGTGAACCCCGGTGAAAGTGATGTGGTTCTGCCTGTGAATCCCAGAGAAAGTGATGTGGTTCTGCCTGTGAACCCCGGTGAAAGTGATGTGGTTCTGCCTGTGAAACCCAGTGAAAGTGATGTGGTTCTGCCTGTGAATCCCGGTGAAAAAGATGTGGTTCTGTCTGTGAATCCCGGTGAAAGTGATGTGGTTCTGCCTGTGAATCCCGGTGAAAGTGATGTGGTTCTGCCTGTGAATCCTGGTGAAAAAGATGTGGTTCTGCATGTGAATCCCGGTGAAAGTGATGTGGTTCTGCCTGTGAATCCCGGTGAAAGTGATGTGGTTCTCCTGTGAATCCCAGTGAAAGTGATGTGGTTCTGCCTGTGAATCCCAGTGAAAGTGATATGGTTCTGTCTGTGAATCCCGGTGAAAGTGATGTGGTTCTGCCTGTGAATCCTGGTGAAAGTGATGTGGTTCTGCCTGTGAATCCTGGTGAAAGTGATGTGGTTCTGCCTGTGAACCCCGGTGAAAG
Organism: Carcharodon carcharias; assembly: GCF_017639515.1. Taxonomy (NCBI): domain Eukaryota; kingdom Metazoa; phylum Chordata; class Chondrichthyes; order Lamniformes; family Lamnidae; genus Carcharodon; species Carcharodon carcharias. The sequence goes on from NC_054499.1 coordinate 2,393,531, forward strand.
TGATGTGGTTCTGCCTGTAAATCCTGGTGCTGAGACCCCGAGTGCTGCCCGGAGCGAGACAGGCAAACAAACCTCAAAGTCCCGAGTGAAGTGCAGCCCAACAGGTCCACGTCGCTTATGTACAGTTGTGAAACAGGTCGCTTTGCCTGAATGATCCAGTGCGAGGGGGGATCCAGTGCGAGGGGTGATCCAGCGTGAGGGGGTGATCCAGTGCGAGGTGGTGATCCAGCATGAGGGGTTGATCCAATGTGAGGGGGTGATCCAGTGCGAGGGGGTGATCCAGTGTCAAGGTGTGATCCAGTGTGAGGTGATCCAGTGTAAAGGGGTGATCCAGCACGAGGCGTGATCCAGTGTGAGGGGTGATCCAGCATGAGGGGTGATCCAGTGTGAAGTGATCCAGCGCGAGGGGTGATCCAGCATGAGGGGATGATCGATAATGAGAGGGTGATCCAGTGTGAGATGGTGATCCAGCATGAGTGGTGATCCAGTGTGAAGTGATTCAGCAGGAGGTGGGATCCAGTGTGGGATGATCCATTGTGAGGGGGATTTCCAATGTGAGGTGATCCAGTGCGAGGGGGTGATCCAGCATGAGGGGGTGATGCAGTGTGAGGGGTTGATCCAGTATGAGGGGTGATCCAGTGTGAGGGGGTGATCCAGTATGAGGGGTGATCCAGTGTGAGGGGGTGATCCCGTGTGAGGGGGTGATCCAGTGCAAGGGGATGATCCAGTATGAGGGGTGATCCAGTGCGAGGGGCTGATCCAGTGCGAGGGGCTGATCCAGTGCGAGGGGCTGATCCAGTGAGGGGGTTTTGTATTGAGAGATGTTTCTGGCCTGTGCCAGTGGGGTTGTGCCCATCGAGGGGCTGAGTGGACAATTGGAAACTGGGTTCACGATGGAGTAAATCCAATCTTTGCTTTTCTCGATATTTTCCTCTCTGGCAATGAGACCCTGAACAAATGGGAGGGAAAACCCAGATTCCATTTTCATTTCAATCCTGATGTGTTGCAAACATCAGAGACATTTTAATCAGTTAGTTCAAAGAAACTTTCATTTGAGCTGCTCAGGGTTTTACCAAGTCCTTTCCAGCCAATGGCGTAGTTTTAAATGTCTCCTCTCTTCTAATTTATTTTATTCATTTGTGGGACAAGGCCAGCGTTTACTACCCATCCCTAATTGCCCCTTGAGAAGGTGGTGGTGAGCTGCCTTCTTGAGCCGCTGCAGTCCATGTGGTGTAGGTACACCCACAGCGCTGTTAGGGAGGGAGTTCCAGGATTTTGACCCAGCGACAGTGAAGGAACGGCCGATATATTTCCAAGTCAGGATGGTGAGTGACTTTGAGGGGAACTTCCAGGTGGTGGTGTCCCCCATGTGTCTGAGGGAGGTGTGGGGAGTGAGGGGGAGAATGGGATTAAACTGGGTGCGCTATTAAAGTGTGGGGGAGAGTGTATTGACTGAATGCTGTGATTAGACAGTGAGTAATGATTCCTGCTCTCAGTCACAGAGTCTTGTCTGAAGCTGAGTGTCTGTGTGTGAGTGTGTGTGTGTGTGAGTGTGTCTGTGTGTGAGTCTGAGTGTATGTGTGAGAGTGAGTGTGCGTGTGTGTGTGTCTGTGTGAGTGTGTGTGAGTGAGTGTATGTGTGAGAGTGTGTGTGTGTGAGAGAGAGTGTGTGTGTGTGTGTCTGTGTGTGTGAGTGTCTGTGTGAGTGTGTGTGTGTCTGTTTGTGTGAGTGTATGAGAGTGTGTGTGTGTGAATGTGTGTGTGTCTGTGTGTGTGTGTGTGTGAGTGAGTGTCTGTGTGTGTGTGTCTGTATGTGTGTGTCTGTGTTTGAGTGTGTGTCTGTGTGTGTGTGTGTATGTGTGAGTGAGCGTGAGTGTGTATGTGTGTCTGTGTATCTGTGTGTGTGAGTGTCTGTGTGAGTGTGTGTGTGTGTGTCTGTTTGTATGAGTGTATGAGAGTGTGTGTGTGTGAATGTGTGTTTGTCTGTGTGTGAGTGTCTGTGTGTATGTGTGTGTGAGTGTCTGTGTGTGTGTGAGTGTATGTGAGTGTGTGTGAGTGTGAGTGTGAGTGTGTGTGTGTGTGTGTGTCTGTGTTTGAGTGTGTGTCTGTGTTTGAGTGTGTCTGTGAGTGTGTGTGAGGGAGAGAAAGGGATAGAGTTCGCAGTGAGTGCTGTGGAGTAGGGAAAGTGGGGTTAACAGCTCAGTGTAACATCAAAAACAAAACCAGAATTACCTGGAAAAACTCAGCAGGTCTGGCTGCATCGGCAGCCTCATCGCTTCACTCTCCCCCCTTACCGTTTACCCATTTCCCAATTTTAGCATTAACGACAAACGGTGCCGATTAATAAAGAACATCTGGATCGCAGGATTTTCTTCTCCGCCGACGCTGCCAGACCTGCTGAGTTTTTCCAGGTAATTCTGGTTTTGTTTTGGGTTTCCAGCATCCGCAGTTTTTTTGTTTTTATATCTGAGTTTTATCTCAGCGCAACATCAAACCGGAGTGAAGTTTTGATGCTGTGATGTTCATTGTGTGGCCAGCAGAGGGGGATCTCGCTCTGTGACTGGGACTGAGCTCCGGACAGGCTGGGAGCCGTATTCAGTATTAATTACTGTGCAGTGTGACTCCAGTCTCACACGCTCCCCGATCTCAGCCGGGGAGGGGGGGTGCGGTCACTGGGGGAGGTGGGTGATACTGAGTAGGGCAGGGGGTCAGGGCGGTGGGGGTGGTGGGTTGCGAGGCTCAGGCTGACATGTACCCACAATCCCTGGACCTCCGAGTTCCCTATCTCGCCCCCCACCCCCCCTTGGCCTTTCACTGAAAATTAGGTTTTTGTGCCCCTCCCTTCTCCACCCTGGCACATTGACACTAGTTAATTGGGGGGGGTGGGGGGGGGGGGGGGGGTAATTCACCACCAGTATCCCCCACCCCCGATCTGAATCCATCAGACCCTCAGTGAGGGGGTTAAGGGGTAGAGGGTCGGTCGATTAGGGGAGGGGTACAGAGAGGGTTTAGCAGAAACACATTAACCCTTACCCTGCCTGACTGAGCCTCTCACTGCCAGAGGCACCACTGGGTGGAGCCAGTTGACTTCGGAGGGATCCAGTGCTGGAGGGAGTGGGTAGGTGGGTTTCGGAGGGGGGTGGGGTGGGGGGGGGGTGGGGGTGTGGGGGAGGTGGTTGGGGATGGGGGTTGGGGGGTTGGGGAGGGTGGGGGAGGGTGTGTGGGGGGGAGGGGGTGTGGGGGAGGGGGAGGGGATGGGGGGGTTGGGGGGTGTGGGGGAGGGGGTGTGGGGGAGGGGGTGTGGGGGAGGTGGTTGGGGATGGGGGTTGGGGGGTTGGGGGAGTGGGGGGGTGTGGGGGTGTGGGGGAGGGGGGGTGTGAGGGAGGGGGTGTGAGGGTGTGAGGGAGGGGGTGTGAGGGTGTGAGGGTGGGGGTGTGAGGGTGGGGGTGTGAGGGTGTGGGGGAGGGGGGTGTGGGGGTGTGAGGGTGGGGGTGTGAGGGAGGGGGTGTGGGGGTGTGGGGGAGGGGGTGTGGGGGGGGGGGTGTGGGGGTGTGGGGGAGGGGGGTGTGGGGGAGGGGGGTGTGGGGTGTGGGGGAGGGGGGTGTGGGGAGGGGGGTGTGGGGGGTGGAGGGGAGGGGGGGGGGGGTGTGGGGGAGGGGGTGTGGGGGTGTGGGGGAGGGGGGTGTGGGGGAGGGGGTGTGGGGGAGGGGGTGTGGGGGAGGGGGGGGTGGGGGAAGGGGGTGGGGGTGTGGGGGGGTGATGGGGGAGGGGGTGTGTGTGGGGGTGTGGGGGATTGTGTGGGGGAGGTGATGGGGGGGGGATGTGGGGGTGTGGGGGAGGGGTTTGGGGGTGGGGGAGGGGGTGGTGTGGGGGAGGGGGTGTGGGGGGTGTGGGGGAGGGAGGTAGTGGGGATGGGGGGGGTGGGGGATGTGGTTGGGGGAGGGGGTGTGGGGAGGGGGTGAGGGGGAGGGGGGTGTGGGGGAGGGGGGGTGTGGGGGAGGGGGAGTGTGGGGGTGTGGGGGAGGGGGTGTGGGGGAGGGGGAGTGTGGGGGTGTGGGGGAGGGGGTGTGGGGGAGGGGGGGTGTGGGGGTGTGGGGGGGGGGGGGTGTGGGGGGGGGGGGAGTGTGGGGGTGTGGGGGAGGGGGGTGTGGGGGTGTGGGGGAGGGGGTGTGGGGGAGGGGGGTGTGGGGGAGGGGGAGGGGGTGTGGGGGAGGGGGTGTGGGGGTGTGGGGGAGGGGGTGTGGGGGAGGGGGGTGTGGGGGAGGGGGGTGTGGGGGGAGGGGGAGGGGGGTGTGGGGGAGGGGGGTGTGGGGGTGTGGAGGAGGGGGTGTGGGGGAGGTGGGTGTGGGGGAGGGGTGTGGGGGTGTGGGGGAGGGGGTGTGGGGGAGGGGGTGTGGGGGTGTGGGGGAGGGGGGTGTGGGGGAGGGGGTGTGGGGGAGGGGGTGTGGGGGTGTGGGGGAGGGGGGTGTGGGGGAGGGGGTGTGGGGGAGGGGGTGTGGGGGAGTGTGGGGGTGTGGGGGAGGGGGGTGTGGGGGAGGGGGGTGTGGGGGAGGGGGTGTGGGGGAGGGGGTGTGGGGGTGTGGGGGAGGGGGTGTGGGGGTGTGGGGGAGGGGGGTGTGGGGGAGGGGGTGTGGGGGAGGGGGTGTGGGGGTGTGGGGGAGGGGGGTGTGGGGGAGGGGGTGTGGGGGGAGGGGGTGTGGGGGGAGGGGGGTGTGGGGGAGGGGGTGTGGGGGAGGGGGGGGTGTGGGGGAGGGGGTGTGGGGGTGTGGGGGAGGGGGGTGTGGGGGAGGGGGTGTGGGGGAGGGGGTGTGGGGGTGTGGGGGAGGGGGGTGTGGGGGAGGGGGTGTGGGGGTGTGGGGGAGGGGGTGTGGGGGTGTGGAGGAGGGGGTGTGGAGGAGGGGGTGAGGGTGAGGGGGAGGGGGTGTGGGGGTGTGGAGGAGGGGGTGTGGGGGTGTGGGGGAGGGGGTGAGGGTGTGGAGGAGGGTGTGAGGGTGTGGAGGAGGGGGTGGGGGTGTGGGGGAGGGGGTGTGGGGGAGGGGGAGGGGTGGGGGTGTGGGGGAGGGGGTGTGGGGGAGGGGGGTGTGGGGGAGGGGGTGTGAGGGTGTGGGGGAGGGGGGTGTGGGGGAGGGGGGTGTGGGGGAGGGGGGTGTGGGGGAGGGGGTGTGAGGGTGTGGGGGAGGGGGGTGTGGGGGAGGGGGGTGTGGGGGGAGGGGGAGTGTGGGGGTGTGGGGGAGGGAGGTGTGGGGGAGGGGGGTGTGGGGGAGGGGGGTGTGGGGGAGGGGGGTGTGGGGGGAGGGGGTGTGGGGGAGGGGGGTGTGGGGGTGTGGGGGAGGGTGTGTGGGGAGGGGGTGTGGGGGAGGGGGGTGTGGGGGAGGGTGTGTGGGGGAGGGGGTGTGGGGGAGGGGGGTGTGGGGGGAGGGGGAGGGGGTGTGGGGGAGGGGGGTGTGGGGGAGGGGGTGTGGGGGAGGGGGGTGTGGGGGAGGGGGTGTGGGGGAGGGGGTGTGGGGAGGGGGTGTGGGGGAGGGGGTGTGGGGAAGGGGGTGTGGGGGTGTGGGGGAGGGGGTGTGGGGGAGGGGGTGTGGGGGTGTGGGGGAGGGGGGTGTGGGGGAGGGGGTGTGGGGGAGGGGGTGTGGGGGGTGTGGGGGAGGGGGTGTGGGGGAGGGGGTGTGGGGGTGTGGGTGAGGGGGGTGTGGGGGAGTGTGGGGGGTGTGGGGGAGGGGGTGTGGGGGAGGGGGGTGTGGGGGAGGGGGTGTGGGGGAGGGGGGTGTGGGGGAGGGGGTGTGGGGGTGTGGGGGAGGGGGTGTGGGGGAGGGGGTGTGGGGGGGTGTGGGGGGAGGGGGGTGTGGGGGGGTGTGGGGGAGGGGGTGTGGGGGAGGGGGGTGTGGGGGAGGGGGTGTGGGGGAGGGGGTGTGGGGGAGGGGGGTGTGGGGAGGGGGTTGTGGGGGTGTGGGGAGGGGGGTGTGGGGGAGGGGGTGTGGGGGAGGGGGGTGTGGGGGAGGGGGGTGATGGGGGAGGGGGTGTGGGGGTGTGGGGGAGGGGGGTGTGGGGGAGGGGGTGTGGGGGAGGGGGTGTGGGGGGTGTGGGGGAGGGGGTGTGGGGGAGGGGGTGTGGGGGAGGGGGGTGTGGGGGAGGGGGTGTGGGGGAGGGGGGTGTGGGGGAGGGGGTGTGGGGGTGTGGGGGTGTGGGGGAGGGGGTGTGGGGGAGGGGGGTGTGGGGGAGGGGGTGTGGGGGTGTGGGGGAGGGGGGTGTGGGGGAGGGGGTGTGGGGGTGTGGGGGTGTGGGGGAGGGGGTGTGGGGGAGGGGGGTGTGGGGGAGGGGGTGTGGGGGTGTGGGGGAGGGGGGTGTGGGGGAGGGGGTGTGGGGGAGGGGGTGTGGGGGGTGTGGGGGAGGGGGTGTGGGGGAGGGGGTGTGGGGGGTGTGGGGGAGGGGGTGTGGGGGAGGGGGGTGTGGGGGTGTGGGGGAGGGGGTGTGGGGGGTGTGGGGGAGGGGGTGTGGGGGAGGGGGTGTGGGGGTGTGGGGGAGGGGGTGTGGGGGAGGGGGGTGTGGGGGGTGTGGGGGAGGGGGGTGTGGGGGGTGTGGGGAGGGGGTGTGGGGGAGGGGGGTGTGGGGGTGTGGGGGAGGGGGTGTGGGGGAGGGGGGTGTGGGGGAGGGGGTGTGGGGGAGGGGGTGTGGGGGGTGTGGGGGAGGGGGTGTGGGGGAGGGGGTGTGGGGGTGTGGGGGAGGGGGTGTGGGGGGTGTGGGGGGTGTGGGGGAGGGGGTGTGGGGGAGGGGGTGTGGGGGGTGTGGGGGAGGGGGGTGTGGGGGGTGTGGGGGAGGGGGTGTGGGGGTGTGGGGGGTGTGGGGGAGGGGGTGTGGGGGGTGTGGGGGAGGCGGAGTGTGGGGGTGTGGGGAGGGGGTGTGGGGGTGTGGGGGGTGTGGGGTGTGGGGGGTGTGGGGGAGGGGGGTGTGGGGGGTGTGGGGGAGGGGGTGTGGGGGGAGGGGGTGTGTGGGGGGAGGGGGAGTGTGGGGGTGTGGGGGAGGGGGTGTGGGGGTGTGGGGGGAGGGGGAGTGTGGGGGTGTGGGGGAGGGGGTGTGGGGGAGGGGGTGTGGGGGTGTGGGGGGAGGGGGTGTGGGGGAGGGGGTGTGGGGGGTGTGGGGGAGGGGGTGTGGGGGGAGGGGGGTGTGGGGGGAGGGGGAGTGTGGGGGTGTGGGGGAGGGGGTGTGGGGGTGTGGGGGGAGGGGGAGTGTGGGGGTGTGGGGGAGGGGGTGTGGGGGAGGGGGTGTGGGGGTGTGGGGGGAGGGGGAGTGTGGTGGTGTGGGGGAGGGGGTGTGGGGGAGGGGGTGTGGGGGTGTGGGGGAGGGGGGTGTGGGGGAGGGGGGTGTGGGGGGAGGGGGGTGTGGGGGGAGGGGGAGTGTGGGGGTGTGGGGGAGGGGGGTGTGGGGGGGAGGGGGAGTGTGGGGGTGTGGGGAGGGGGTGTGGGGGAGGGGGTGTGGGGGTGTGGGGGAGGGGGGTGTGGGGGGTGTGGGGGAGGGGGTGTGGGGTGTGGGGGTGTGGGGGGGTATGGGGGTGTGGGGGAGGGGGTAGTGGGGGGAGGGGGAGTGTGGGGGTGTGGGGGAGGGGGTGTGGGGGAGGGGGTGTGGGGGAGGGGCTGGGGATGGTGGGGGGGGTTTTGGGGGGGTGAGTCTGTGAAAGGAGCTTCACAAAGAGCTGATTTCTCGCTCGTGGGTCCAGCCGGCGGTGATCGGCTATTCGACCACCGTGTGCATCGCAGCTTTCTGATCCTCTCCAGCATCGGCAGCGAGAACCAGAGAACAGGTTCCAGCACAGGAGGAGGCCCTCTTCATCACCGCAGCTCAGCCTGTGCTGCTCCCCATGGCCCTGGGAGGATTTCCTCTCCCTGGAGCTGGATTTCGAGAGCCGGGATTGAACCGGCCCACACTCCCCGGCAGCTTCCAGCTCCGACCCACTCGCTGCCTGGGAAAGACGCTCCTCATGTCACCCTCGCCGCTTTTACCAATCACCCTAACCCGGTGTTCCCCCCCACCCCCCCACCCCCACCCCCCGACCCACTCAGCCCAGGTCACCCGGCGTTTGGGGTAAATAACCCGGGATTCCAGCCTCGCAGCTCGGAGAAGCAGGAAGAGATGATGTCGGAAATCCGGATTAGAGACCGTGACCCAACTGACGTGAAAAGCAGTTAGCGGATCAACCCTGGTTCTCCTCAATCTCCGCGTCCCCTCTTATGTCACTGGCTGACCCCACGTCACATTTCAGCCAATGACCGGCCCTCCCACTTCATTCGACACCAAATCCACCAGGGATTCCCCCCCCCACACACCCCCCTCCCCTTCACCCCCCCCGACAACTCCACCTGTCAACATGGAGCCAACCTCCCAACGCAGACCGACAGCTCCCAGCTCAGCTTCACCGCAGCCTCACCGCAGCCTCACCCTCACCCTCACCGCAGCCTCACCCTCAGCCTCACCGCAGCCTCACCGCAGCCTCACCCTCAGCCTCACCGCAGCCTCACCGCAGCCTCACCCTCACCCTCACCCTCACCGCAGCCTCACCGCAGCCTCACCGCAGCCTCACCCGCAGCCTCACCCGCAGCCTCACCGCAGCCTCACCCTCACCCTCACCCTCACCGCAGCCTCACCGCAGCCTCACCGCAGCCTCACCCGCAGCCTCACCGCAGCCTCACCGCAGCCTCACCCTCACCGCAGCCTCACCGCAGCCTCACCGCAGCCTCACCCTCACCCTCACCGCAGCCTCACCCTCACCCTCACCGCAGCCTCACCCTCACCCTCACCCTCACCCTCACCGCAGCCTCACCGCAGCCTCACCCTCACCCTCACCACAGCCTCACCGCAGCCTCACCGCAGCCTCAGCCTCACCGCAGCCTCACACTCACCCTCACCCTCACCGCAGCCTCACCGCAGCCTCACCGCAGCCTCAGCCTCACCGCAGCCTCACCGCAGCCTCAGCCTCACCGCAGCCTCACACTCACCCTCACCCTCACCGCAGCCTCACTGCAGCCTCACCGCAGCCTCACCGCAGCCTCACCCTCACCCTCACCGCAGCCTCACCGCAGCCTCACCGCAGCCTCACCGCAGCCTCACTGCTGGCCCCACTCGGAGTTGAATTACAGGGAAGGTGAAGCCATTGCCGTGAGTTCCTGAACTGGTTTTGTTGTGGAGTCTGGACGCTCGGAGTAACGGCCCAGAGAGAGAGGACACAACTTCAAACCACATTGACCCCAAACCCCTGACACAGGAAACTCCCCCTGAGACACAATCACCAACGGTTTGAGCGGCCAGAAACTGCCTCAGACCCCATTCACCGGCCAAGACATCATGGAAGCCGTTCAAAGCTCTGAGTGGATCACACCGGCCCCTGTGAGTAGATCACACAGGCCCCTGTGAGTAGATCTCGCCAGCCCTGTGAGTAGATCACACTGCCCCCTGTGAGTAGATCTCACCAGCCCTGTGAGTAGATCACACTGCCCCCTGTGAGTAGATCACACCGGCCCCTGTGAGTAGAACTAACCAGCCCTGTGAGTAGATCACACCGGCCCCTGTGAGTAGATCACACTGGCCCCTGTGAGTAGATCACACCGGCCCCTGTGGGTAGATCACACTGGCCCCTGTGAGTAGATCACACCAGTCCTGTGAGTAGATCACACCATCCCTGTGCGTAGATCACACCAGCCCCTGCAAGTAGATTATGCCAGCCCTGTGAGTAGATCACACCAGCCCCTGTGAGTAGATCACACCAGCCCCTGTGAGTAGATTACACCAGCCCTGTGGGTAGATCACACCAACTCCTGTGAGTAGATCACATCGGCCCCTGTGAGTAGATCACACCGGCCCCTGTGAGTAGATCACACCAGCCCCTGCGAGTAGATCACACCGGCCCCTGTGAATAGATCACACCGGCCCCTGTGAATAGATCACACCGGCCCCTGTGAATAGATCACACCGGCCCCTGTGAATAGCTCACACCGGCCCCTGTGAGTAGATCATGCCAGCCCCTGTGAGTAGATCACACCAGCCCCTGTGAATAGCTCACACCGGCCCCTGTGAATAGCTCACACCGGCCCCTGTGAGTAGATCACACCAGCCCCTTAAACACAATGGGTCCCAAACCCTAACCATATCCCTGCAAACACTGGTTGATTAGAGACACGGCAGAGAGCATGTGTATGGAGGGAGAGGGTAAGTGAGTGTGGGCAGTGAGGATGGGGCATGGTTACAATCACCCGTGTCCAGTGTGTGCAGTGTGCAGCTCCATCACCGGACAGTGTGTCCAGGTCTCCAGCCCAGTACCGGACAGTGTGTCCAGGTCTCCAGCCCAGCACCGGACAGTGTGTCCATGTCTCCAGCACCGGACAGTGTGTCCAGGTCTCCAGCCCAGTACCGGACAGTGTGTCCAGGTCTCCAGCCCAGCACCGGACAGTGTGTCCATGTCTCCAGCACCGGACAGTGTGTCCAGGTCTCCAGCACCGGACAGTGTGTCCAGGTCTCCAGCACCGGACAGTGTGTCCAGGTCTCCAGCACCGGACAGTGTGTCCAGGTCTCCAGCACCGGACAGTGTGTCCAGGTCTCCAGCCCAGCACCGGACAGTGTGTCCAGGTCTCCAGCACCGGACAGTGTGTCCAGGTCTCCAGCACCGGACAGTGTGTCCAGGTCTCCAGCCCAGCACCGGACAGTGTGTCCAGGTCTCCAGCACCGGACAGTGTGTCCAGGTCTCCAGCTCAGCACCGGACAGTGTGTCCAGGTCTCCAGCACCGGACAGTGTGTCCAGGTCTCCAGCACCGGACAGTGTGTCCAGGTCTCCAGCCCAGCACCGGACAGTGTGTCCAGGTCTCCAGCACCGGACAGTGTGTCCAGGTCTCCAGCACCGGACAGTGTGTCCAGGTCTCCAGCCCAGCACCGGACAGTGTGTCCAGGGCTCCAGCCCAGCACCGGACAGTGTGTCCAGGTCTCCAGCACCGGACAGTGTGTCCAGGTCTCCAGCACCGGACAGTGTGTCCAGATCTCCAGCCCAGCACCGGACAGTGTCCAGGTCTCCATCACCGGACAGTGTGTCCAGGTCTCCAGACCAGCACCAGACAGTGTGTCCAGATCTCCAGCCCAGCACCGGACAGTGTGTCCAGGTCTCCATCAGCGGACAGTGTGTCCAGGTCTCCAGCCCAGCACCAGACAGTGCGTCCAGATCTCCAGCCCAGCACCGGACAGTGTGTCCAGGTCTCCATCACCAGACAGTGTGTCCAGGTCTCCAGCCCAGCACCGGACAGCGTGTCCAGATCTCCAGCCCAGCACCGGACAGTGTGTCCAGGTCTCCAGCACCGGACAGTGTGTCCAGGTCTCCAGCACCGGACAGTGTATCCAGGTCTCCAGCACCGGACAGTGTATCCAGGTCTCCAGCCCAGCACCGGACAGTGTGTCCAGGGCTCCAGCCCAGCACCGGACAGTGTGTCCAGGGCTCCAGCCCAGCACCGGACAGTGTGTCCAGGGCTCCAGCCCAGCACCGGACAGTGTGTCCAGGGCTCCAGCCCAGCACCGGACAGTGTGTCCAGGGCTCCAGCCCAGTACCGGACAGTGTGTCCAGGGCTACAGCCCAGCACCGGACAGTGTGTCCAGGTCTCCAGCCCAGCACCGGACAGTGTGTCCAGGGCTCCAGCCCAGCACCGGACAGTGTGTCCAGGGCTCCAGCCCAGTACCGGACAGTGTGTCCAGGGCTCCAGCCCAGCACCGGACAGTGTGTCCAGGGCTCCAGCCCAGCACCGGACAGTGTGTCTAGGGCTCCAGCCCAGTACCGGACAGTGTGTCCAGATCTCCAGCCCAGCACCGGACAGTGTGTCCAGGTCTCCATCACCGGACAGTGTGTCCAGGTCTCCAGCCCAGCACCAGACAGTGCGTCCAGATCTCCAGCCCAGCACCGGACAGTGTGTCCAGGTCTCCATCACCGGACAGTGTGTCCAGATCTCCAGCCCAGCACCGGACAGTGTGTCCAGGTCTCCATCACCGGACAGTGTGTCCAGGTCTCCAGCACCGGACAGTGTGTCCAGGGCTCCAGCCCAGCACCGGACATTGTGTCCAGGTCTCCAGCACCGGACAGTGTGTCCAGATCTCCAGCCCAGCACCGGACAGTGTGTCCAGGTCTCCAGCCCAGCACCGGACAGTGTGTCCAGTTCTCCAGCCCAGCACCGGACAGTGTGTCCTGGTCTCCAGCACCGGACAGTGTGTCCATGTCTCCAGCACCGGACAGTGTGTCCATGTCTCCAGCACCGGACAGTGTGTCCAGGTCTCCAGCTCAGCACCGGACAGTGTGTCCAGGTCTCCACCACCAGACAGTGTGTCCAGGTCTCCAGCACCGGACAGTGTGTCCAGGTCTCCAGCCCAGCACCGGACAGTGTGTCCAGGTCTCCAGCCCAGCGACGGACAGTGTGTCCAGGTCTCCAGCCCAGCACTGGACAGTGTGTCCAGGTCTCCAGCCCAGCGACGGACAGTGTGTCCAGGTCTCCAGCCCAGCGACGGACAGTGTGTCCAGGTCTCCAGGCCAGTACCGGACAGTGTGTCCAGGGCTCCAGCCCAGCACCGGACAGTGTGTCCAGGTCTCCAGCACCGGACAGTGTGTCCAGGTCTCCAGCACCGGACAGTGTGTCCAGGTCTCCAGCACCGGACAGTGTGTCCAGGTCTCCAGCCCAGCACCGGACCGTGTGTCCAGGTCTCCAGCACCGGACAGTGTGTCCAGGTCTCCAGCACCGGACAGTGTGTCCAGGTCTCCAGCACCGGACAGTGTGTCCAGGTCTCCAGCACCGGACAGTGTGTCCAGGTCTCCAGCTCAGCACCGGACAGTGTGTCCAGGTCTCCACCACCAGACAGTGTGTCCAGGTCTCCAGCACCGGACAGTGTGTCCAGGTCTCCAGCCCAGCACCGGACAGTGTGTCCAGGTCTCCAGCACCGGACAGTTTGTCCAGGTCTCCAGCACCGGACAGTGTGTCCAGGTCTCCAGCACCAGACAGTGTGTCCAGGTCTCCAGACCAGCACCGGACAGTGTGTCCAGATATCCAGCCCAGCACCGGACAGTGTGTCCAGGTCTCCAGCACCGGACAGTGTGTCCAGGTCTCCAGCCCAGCACCGGACAGTGTGTCCAGGTCTCCAGCACCGGACAGTTTGTCCAGGTCTCCAGCACCGGACAGTGTGTCCAGGTCTCCAGCACCAGACAGTGTGTCCAGGTCTCCAGACCAGCACCGGACAGTGTGTCCAGATATCCAGCCCAGCACCGGACAGTGTGTCCAGGTCTCCAGCACCGGACAGTGTGTCCAGGTCTCCAGCCCAGCACCGGTCCGTGTGTCCAGGTCTCCAGCACCGGACAGTGTGTCCAGGTCTCCAGCCCAGCACCGGACAGTGTGTCCAGGTCTCCAGCACCGGACAGTGTGTCCAGGTCTCCAGCACCGGACAGTGTGTCCAGATCTGCAGCCCAGCACCGGACAGTGTGTCCAGATCTCCAGCCCAGCACCGGACAGTTTGTCCAGGTCTCCAGCACCGGACAGTGTGTCCAGGTCTCCAGCACCGGACAGTGTGTCCAGGTCTCCAGCACCGGACAGTGTGTCCAGATCCGCAGCCCAGCACCGGACAGTGTGTCCAGATCTCCAGCCCAGCACCGGACAGTTTGTCCAGGTCTCCAGCACCGGACAGTGTGTCCAGGTCTCCAGCACCGGACAGTGTGTCCAGGTCTCCAGCCCAGCACCGGACAGTGTGTCCAGGTCTCCAGCTCAGCACCGGACAGTGTGTCCAGGTCTCCAGCCCAGCACCGGACAGTGTGTCCAGGTCTCCAGCCCAGCACCGGACAGTGTGTCCAGGTCTCCAGCCCAGCACCGGACAGTGTGTCCAGATCTCCAGCCCAGCACCGGACAGTTTGTCCAGGTCTCCAGCACCGGACAGTGTGTCCAGGTCTCCAGCACCGGACAGTGTGTCCAGGTCTCCAGCACCGGACAGTGTGTCCAGGTCTCCAGCCCAGCACCGGACAGTGTGTCCAGGTCTCCAGCCCAGCACCGGACAGTTTGTCCAGGTCTCCAGCACCGGACAGTGTGTCCAGGTCTCCAGCACCGGACAGTGTGTCCAGGTCTCCAGCACCGGACAGTGTGTCCAGGTCTCCAGCCCAGCACCGGACAGTGTGTCCAGGTCTCCAGCACCGGACAGTGTGTCCAGGTCTCCAGCACCGGACAGTGTGTCCAGATCCGCAGCCCAGCACCGGACAGTGTGTCCAGATCTCCAGCCCAGCACCGGACAGTTTGTCCAGGTCTCCAGCACCGGACAGTGTGTCCAGGTCTCCAGCACCGGACAGTGTGTCCAGGTCTCCAGCCCAGCACCGGACAGTGTGTCCAGGTCTCCAGCCCAGCACCGGACAGTGTGTCCAGGTCTCCAGCCCAGCACCGGACAGTGTGTCCAGATCTCCAGCCCAGCACCGGACAGTGTGTCCAGGTCTCCAGCCCAGCACCGGACAGTGTGTCCAGGTCTCCAGCCCAGCACCGGACAGTGTGTCCAGATCTCCAGCCCAGCACCGGACAGTTTGTCCAGGTCTCCAGCACCGGACAGTGTGTCCAGGTCTCCAGCACCGGACAGTGTGTCCAGGTCTCCAGCACCGGACAGTGTGTCCAGGTCTCCAGCCCAGCACCGGACAGTGTGTCCAGGTCTCCAGCCCAGCACCGGACAGTGTGTCCAGGTCTCCAGACCAGCACCGGACAGTGTGTCCAGGTCTCCAGACCAGCACCGGACAGTGTGTCCAGGTCTCCAGACCAGCACCGGACAGTGTGTCCAGGTCTCCAGACCAGCACCGGACAGTGTGTCCAGGTCTCCAGACCAGCACCGGACAGTGTCCAGGTCTCCAGATCAGCACCGGACAGTGTGTCCAGGTCTCCAGCCCAGCACCGGACAGTGTGTCCAGGTCTCCAGCCCAGCACCGGACAGTGTGTCCAGGTCTCCAGCACCGGACAGTGTGTCCAGTTCTCCAGCCCAGCACCGGACAGTGCGTCCAGGTCTCCAGCACCGGACAGTGTGTCCAGGTCTCCAGCACCGGACAGTGTGTCCAGGTCTCCAGCACCGGACAGTGTGTCCAGGTCTCCAGCACCGCACAGTGTGTCCAGATCTGCAGCCCAGCACCGGACAGTGTGTCCAGATCTCCAGCCCAGCACCGGACAGTTTGTCCAGGTCTCCAGCACCGGACAGTGTGTCCAGGTCTCCAGCACCGGACAGTGTGTCCAGGTCTCCAGCCCAGCACCGGACAGTGTGTCCAGGTCTCCAGCCCAGCACCGGACAGTGTGTCCAGGTCTCCAGCCCAGCACCGGACAGTGTGTCCAGATCTCCAGCCCAGCACCGGACAGTGTGTCCAGATCTCCAGCCCAGCACCGGACAGTGTGTCCAGGTCTCCAGCCCAGCACCGGACAGTGTGTCCAGGTCTCCAGCCCAGCACCGGACAGTTTGTCCAGGTCTCCAGCACCGGACAGTGTGTCCAGGTCTCCAGCACCGGACAGTGTGTCCAGGTCTCCAGCACCGGACAGTGTGTCCAGGTCTCCAGCCCAGCACCGGACAGTGTGTCCAGGTCTCCAGACCAGCACCGGACAGTGTGTCCAGGTCTCCAGACCAGCACCGGACAGTGTGTCCAGGTCTCCAGCCCAGCACCGGACAGTGTGTCCAGGTCTCCAGCACCAGACAGTGTGTCCAGTTCTCCAGCCCAGCACCGGACAGTGTGTCCAGTTCTCCAGCCCAGCACCGGACAGTGTGTCCAGGTCTCCAGCACCAGACAGTGTGTCCAGTTCTCCAGCCCAGCACCGGACAGTGTGTCCAGGTCTCCAGCCCCTCACACCCTCACAATCGCAGGCCTCCACTTTCTTTCCTCTGGTTTCAGTCCAACTGCCAAACTTCGCAGACCTCCTGCCCATCACAGCATCATATCCGAGTCTATCCCATTGTCAGGCCTCTGAGGAACAATGATTACCCGTCTCCTGTCTGAGGCCAGGTTTCTAAATGAGGTTTCAACATGTTCCAGCTCACAGGCTCCTTCATATCCCAGGCTGAACACCTCACAGAACAAAATCTATAAAACCATCTGGAAACAGCTGGAGAACAAAGTAGGGGACCTGTACCCCAGTGAGAGTCAGCACCTTCAGGAGAGGAGGGGGACCCTGTACCCCAGTGAGAGTCAGAATCTTCAGGAGAGGAGGGGGACCTGTACCCCAGTGAGAGTCAGCACCTTCAGGAGAGGAGGGGGACCTGTACCCCAGTGAGAGTCAGCACCTTCAGGAGAGGAGGGGGACCTGTACCCCAGTGAGAGTCAGCACCTTCAGGAGAGGAGGGGGACCTGTACCCCAGTGAGAGTCAGCACCTTCAGGAGAGGAGGGGGACCTGTACCCCAGTGAGAGTCAGCACCTTCAGGAGAGGAGGGGGACCCTGTACCCCAGTGAGAGTCAGCACCTTCAGGAGAGGAGGGGGACCCTGTACCCCAGTGAGAGTCAGCACCTTCAGGAGAGGAGGGGGACCCTGTACCCCAGTGAGAGTCAGCACCTTCAGGAGAGGAGGGGGACCCTGTACCCCAGTGAGAGTCAGCACCTTCAGGAGAGGGACCCTGTACCCCAGTGAGAGTCAGCACCTTCAGGAGAGGAGGGGGACCCTGTACCCCAGTGAGAGTCAGCACCTTCAGGAGAGGAGGGGACCCTTAACCCAGTGAGAGTCAGCACCTTCAGGAGAGGAGGGGGACCTGTACCCCAGTGAGAGTCAGCACCTTCAGGAGAGGAGGGGGACCCTGTACCCCAGTGAGAGTCAGCACCTTCAGGAGAGGAGGGGAACCTGTACCCCAGTGAGAGTCAGCACCTTCAGGAGAGGGACCCTGTACCCCAGTGAGAGTCAGCACCTTCAGGAGAGGAGGGGGACCCTGTACCCCAGTGAGAGTCAGCACCTTCAGGAGAGGAGGGGAGCCGTACCCCAGTGAGAGTCAGCACCTTCAGGAGAGGAGGGAGACCCTGTACCCCAGTGAGAGTCAGCACCTTCAGGAGAGGAGGGGGACCCTGTACCCCAGTGAGAGTCAGCACCTTCAGGAGAGGAGGGGAACCTGTACCCCAGTGAGAGTCAGCACCTTCAGGAGAGGGACCCTGTACCCCAGTGAGAGTCAGCACCTTCAGGAGAGGAGGGGGACCCTGTACCCCAGTGAGAGTCAGCACCTTCAGGAGAGGAGGGGAGCCGTACCCCAGTGAGAGTCAGCACCTTCAGGAGAGGAGGGGGACCTGTACCCCAGTGAGAGTCAGCACCTTCAGGAGAGGAGGGGACCCATTCCCCAGTGAGAGTCAGCACCTTCAGGAGAGGAGGGGGACCTGTACCCCAGTGAGAGTCAGCACCTTCAGGAGAGGAGGGGGACCCTGTACCCCAGTGAGAGTCAGCACCTTCAGGAGAGGAGGGGAGCCGTACCCCAGTGAGAGTCAGCACCTTCAGGAGAGGAGGGAGACCCTGTACCCCAGTGAGAGTCAGCACCTTCAGGAGAGGAGGGGGACCCTGTACCCCAGTGAGAGTCAGCACCTTCAGGAGAGGAGGGCGAGCCGTACCCCAGTGAGAGTCAGTACCTTCAGGAGAGGAGGGGGACCTGTACCCCAGTGAGAGTCAGCACCTTCAGGAGAGGAGGGGACCCATTCCCCAGTGAGAGTCAGCGCCTTCAGGAGAGGAGGGGGACCTGTACCCCAGTGAGAAACTGTTTCCAGGGGCAGGAGGGTTGGTAACCAGAGGGACACAGATCGAAGAGAATCAGGAAAAGAACCAGAGGGGACGGTTTATTTACACAGCGAGTTGCTGTGATCTGGAAGGCGCTGCCTGAAAGGGCGGTGGAAGCAGATTCAACAGGAACTTTCAACAGGGAATTGGATAAATACCTGAAGGGGTAAAACTCACAGGTCTCTATGGGGAAAGTGTAGCGGGGAGCGTGATTGGTTGGATAGCTCTATCAAGGGGGTTAGTGCAGGCCCGATGGGCAGAATGGCCTCTTTCTGCTTGAATCATTCTATAACCCGACCATTTGAAGATGAATGAAACAGAGAGAGAGATGAAAGAGAGAGAGGAAATGACCAATTATTACAGTCCAGCTCTGCTCCCTGTTCATTCCAGAGCTCCCAGCATCCTGGGCTGATCCGGTCAGCACCCATGGTCGGATTGGAGCTGGACATGTCCAGGGAGGGCATTGCCGGACCTGTGCCTGCTCCCAGGGGTCAGTAGAGGCCTGGGCACAGGCTGTGGAGCCTCGGCCTGTCACTCTGACCCACCTCCCCCCCCAGCAGCCTCCGCCACCCCCCCCCCCACCCACCCCACCAACCCACCACCCCCTGCATCTCGCGTTGGGGAACAGATTCACATTCCCGTCTGTGCCAAACGCTCTCACCCACCCAGCTCCGAGAGGCCGATGGTTCACCTCTGGCTGCCACACATCTGCCCCTCTTAAAGGAGCAACTCCCCCAGCTTCCACCTGTTAAAGGGGATCCTGAGTCGCTTCTGCTTAGCTGGATTTCACTCCTGCCTCAACGGACGCAGTCGACTCCGGTGACCTAACAGTGGGCTTGACTGAGGTAAACATCTGGTGACCAATGTGTCCTTTGGATGAGGTGTTACGCTGAGGCCCATTCTGCCTCTTGGGGAGGTGGGGGGCTGTAAAACACCTGATGGCCTGTATATTGGATGGAGTGGGGGCACGAAGGGGCAGCAGCTCTCCCCCCACCTCACCCCCTGCCCCGCAAGCGTCTGGTGGGAGGGGAGGAGGGGGAGGTGGGGGGGGGTGGGCAATATCTATCCCTCAACCAACAGCGCTAAGAATGGATGCTCCCTGGGTCATCATTATATGGCTGCTGGAGGGATCTTGCTGTGCGGCGAGAGACAGGAGGGGAGGTGAGCAGGCTGTGGCATTAGGTGGAACGCACTGCGTTCGGGAAACTCTAAATCAGGAAGTTTTCACCCCTCCCCCACTCCGCCCTCAGTCACCCCATCAAAATACTCACAGCTTCTCAAGCTTCCGGACCCTGGGTTCAATCCCTGCAGAGGTTCCAGATCCACAGATTCTCATCCACTTCAGGTCTTTTCTTACCCCTCAACCTGTCTAAGAAAAGTTAGGAGTGACTTGTTTCCATTGTCTGGAGTTGCTTTAACATTTACCGTATACTCTGGTGTACACATCGCACCTGAGCTATATAAGCCGCGATTGGCTGCATTGGACTGATTGGATGGATCATTCGAGGAACCATCGCATCGAGCATTGACGCACCCAGTCTTGTAGCCGGTTCCACACCAATCTCCAATGTTTTAGTTATGAAAAAGGCTTTAAAGAGATTCATTAAAACCCCCTGTCCATTGGTTTTTTGTTCACCGCCCCACCCTGTGATTTTTCACCCGTTTTTGTGTCCCAGAAATTAATCGTTCAATTTCCAGAGTCAAACCAAACCAGTCCAGGAAATCAGTCAGAACCCAACTAATCGTCACTGTTAACGAAGGCACTCTGAAAACTGTGGGATCGAGTCCCGCTCCAGACACTGGAGTTCAAACCCCAGGTTCACGATCCAAGTTCCAGTGCTGAGGGGCTGCTTCACTGTCAGAGGGTCAGTACTGAGGGAGTGCCACACTGTTGGAGGGTCAGCGCTGAGGGAGCGCTGCATTGACGGAGGGTCAGTACTGAGGGAGTGCTGCAATGTCAGAGGGTCAGTACTGAGGGAGTGCCACACTGTCGGAGGGTCAGTACTGAGGGAGTGCCACACTGTCGGAGGGTCAGTACTGAGGGAGTGCCGCACTGTTGGAGGGTCAGCGCTGAGGGAGCGCTGCATTGACGGAGGGTCAGTACTGAGGGAGTGCTGCACTGTCAGAGGGTCAGTACTGAGGGAGTGCCGCACTGTCAGAGGGTCAGTACTGAGGGAGTGCTGCAATGCCGGAGGGTCAGTACTGAGGGAGTGCCGCACTGTTGGAGGGTCTGTATTGAGGGAGTGCCGCACTGTCGGAGGGTCAGCGCTGAGGGAGCGCTGCATTGACAGAGGGTCAGTACTGAGGGAGTGCTGCATTGACGGAGGGTCAGTACTGAGGGAATGCTGCACTGTCAGAGGGTCAGTACTGAGGGAGTGCTGCATTGACGGAGGGTCAGTACTGAGGGAGTGCTGCACTGTCAGAGGGTCAGTACTGAGGGAGTGCCGCACGGTTGGAGGGTCATTGCTGAGGGAGTGCCGCACTGTCGGAGGGTCAGTACTGAGGGAGTGCCGCACTGTCAGAGGGTCAGTACTGAGGGAGTGCTGCACTGTCAGAGGGTCAGTACTGAGGGAGTGCTGCAGCGTCAGAGGGTCAGTACTGAGGGAGTGCTGCACTGTCAGAGGGTCAGTACTGAGGAAGTGCCGCACGGTCGGAGGGTCATTGCTGAGGGAGTGCCGCACGGTCGGAGGGTCAGTACTGAGGGAGTGCCGCACTGTCAGAGGGTCAGTACTGAGAGAGTGCCGCACTGTCGGAGGGTCAGTACTGAGGGAGTGCTGCACGGTCGGAGGGTCATTGCTGAGGGAGTGCCGCACTGTCGGAGGGTCAGTACTGAGGGAGTGCTGCACTGTCAGAGGGTCAGTACTGAGAGACTGCCGCAATGTCGGAGGGTCAGTACTGAGGGAGTGCTGCACTGTCAGAGGGTCAGTACTGAGGGAGTGCTGCACTGCCGGAGGGTCAGTACTGAGGGAGTGCCGCACCGTCAGAGGGTCAGTACTGAGGGAGTGCCGCACCGTCAGAGGGTCAGTACTGAGGGAGTGCCGCACTGTCGGAGGGTCAGTACTGAGGGAGCGCCGCACTGTCAGAGGGTCAGTACTGAGGGAGTGCTGCACTGTCAGAGGGTCAGTACTGAGGGAATGCTGCAGCGTTAGAGGGTCAGTACTGAGGGAGTGCTGCAGCATCAGAGGGTCAGTACTGAGGGAATGCCGCACTGTCAGAGGGTCAGTACTGAGGGAGTGCTGCAGCGTCAGAGTGTCAGTACTGAGGGAGTGCTTCAGCGTCAGAGGGTCAGTACTGAGGGAGTGCCACACTGTCGGAGGGTCAGTACTGAGGGAGTGCCGCACTGTCGGAGGGTCAGTACTGAGGGGCTGCTGCACTGTCGGAGGGTCAGTACTGAGGGAGTGCCGCACTGTCAGAGGGTCAGTACTGAGGGAGTGCTGCACTGTGGGAGGGTCAGTACTGAGGGAGTGCCGCACTGTCAGAGGGTCAGTACTGAGGGAGTGCCACTCTGTCGGAGGTGCCATCATTCAGGTGAGACATTAACTCGTGATCATGTCTATTCTCTCAGGTGGATGTAAAAGATCCCATTCCTACTCTCTGGAAGAATAAGGAGGGGGGAGTTCACCCCCTCCCCCTCCCCCTCCACCACCCCCCCCCCCACCACCCCCCCCCCCACCCCCCCGGTGAACAAGGGCCAATATTTATCCCTCAATCAACATGACAAAAACAGATGATCTGGGTCATTATCACATTGTTGCTTGTGGGATTTTGCTGTGTGTAACTTGACAGTTGTGACTACACATTTACAGCAGCGACTACCCTTCTTACATCCTGAGGATGTGACCGGCGCTAGAGGAATGAAAGTCTCTTTTTCAAGCATTGTGTCTAGGAGGTGGTGAGATCAAACTCTTAATTTCATTTTGGTGAATCATCTCTGTCTAGTCCAACCACAATATCCCAGAATTTTACAAACCAAATCCATGATTGCAGCTGCCACTAAGTCACCGGCTCCAGAATGGGAATGGAGGACAGTTAATGTCTCTGCTCCTGCCCTCCGTCCACTCACACCTGGAGGGTGTGTGTCTGTGACCCAAAGGCAGGAGTTAAATCCCCTGCTGAACCCTCTTCACAGTTAAATATCTGCAGCTTTGGCCTCAGTTGTGTCCAAAAGTGCAAAGATCCATGGAAAACACATATTATAGAATCTGTCACATATAGGAAAATGCACAGTATAGAATCTGTCATGTATAGGTAAATGCGCAGTATAGAATCTGTCATGTATAGGTAAATGCACAGTATAGAATCTGTCATGTATAGGTAAATGCACCGTATAGAATCTGTCATGTATAGGTAAATGAGCAGTATAGAACCTGTCATGTGTAGGAAATGCACAGTATAGAATTTGTTATGTATAGGTAAATGCACAGTATAGAATCTGTCACATATATGAAAATGCACTGTATAGAATCTGTCATGTATAGGTAAATGCGCAGTATAGAATCTGTCATGTATAGGTAAATGTGCAGTATAGAACCTGTCACGTATAGGAAAATGCACTGTATAGAATCTGTCATGTATAGGTAAATGCACAGTATAGAATCTGTCATGTATAGGTAAATGCACGGTATAGAATCTGTCATGTATAGGTAAATGCGCAGTATAGAATCTGTCATGTATAGGTAAATACACAGTATAGAATCTGTCATGTATAGGTAAATGCACGGTATAGAATCTGTCATGTATAGGTAAATGCACGGTATATAATCTGTCATGTATAGGTAAATGCACGGTATAGAATCTGTCATGTATAGGTAAATGCACAGTATAGAATCTGTCATGTATAGGTAAATGCACAGTATAGAATCTGTCATGTATAGGTAAATACGCAGTATAGAATCTGTCATGTGTAGGTAAATGCGCAGTATAGAACCTGTCACATATAGGAAAATTCACAGTATAGAATCTGCCTTGTATGGAAAAACACACAGTATAGAATTTGTTACAATGAGCAGAAGGCAGGTTATAGAGCTGGAGAGTAAATGCTGTAAACCAGAGAGCAGAAAGAGCAAAGGAAGAAATTATTCCCCAACATCAGATTAACAGTAAATTCTGAAAATACGGTTCAAAGTGAAGTGAATTTTCAATGTCAGTGCAGTCCTTTACATTTCAAAGTAACTTCCCTCTGGGCCAACAGAAATTGTGTGTGTGTGTGTGAGTGTGTGTGTGTGTGTGTGAGTGTGTATGTGTGTGTGTGAGTGTGTGTGTGCGCGTGCATGTGCGTGTGTCTGTGTGCGTGTGTCTGTGTGTGTGTGTCTGTGTGCGTGTGTGAGTGTGTGTGTGTGTGAGTGTGAGTGTGTGTGTGTATGTGAGTGTGTGTGTGTGCGTGTGTGTGTGTGTGCGCGTGCATGTGCGTGTGTCTGTGTGCGTGTGTCTGTGTGTCTGTGTGAGTGTGTGTGTGTGTGAGTGTGTGTGTGAGTGTGTGTGAGTGTCTATGTGAGTGTGTGTGTGTGTGTGTGCGTGTGTCTGTGTGAGTGTGCATGTGCGTGTGTCTGTGTGCGTGTGTCTGTGTGTGTGTGCATGTGCGTGTGTGTGTGTGTGTGTGTGTGTCTGTGTGCATGTGTGTGTGTGTGTGCGTGTCTGTGTGCATGTGTGTGTGTGTGTCTGTGTACGTGTGTGTGCGTACGTGTGTGTGTGCGTGAGTGTGTGTGTCAGTGTGTGTATGAGTGTGTGTGTCTCTGTGCGTGTGTGTGTGTGTGCGTGCGTGAGTGTGTGTGTGTGTGCGTGTGCATGTCTGTGTGTGTACATGTGTGTCAGTGTGTGCATGTGTGTCAATGTGTGTCTGTGTATATGCATGTGTGTCATGTGTGTCTGTATGTGAATGGGTATCTGTGTGTCTGTGTGTGTGAATGTGAGTGTGAGTCTGAGTGTGTGTGAATGTGAATGTCTGTGAGTGAGTGAGTGAGTGAGTGTGTCCATGTCTATCTGTGTGGGTGTCCGTACCTCTGGTGCAGAGTCCACGCTGCCGAAACTCCAGCCCGGGATTTTGGTTTGTAACAGGAGGAATTCAGAGAGAGAGAGAGAGAGAAAATAAAGGAAGCATGAGTGTGCAGTAGGGGAAGGGGAGAGGAGAAGGGGAAGGAGACACGGGGGAGAGAGAGAGAGGAATAGGAATAGGAGGAGGAGAAATAGGAATAGGAGAACGGAGAGAGATTGGGATCCGGGAGAGAAACATTGCAGAGAGAGATAGAGAGAGACAGACAGACAGACAGAGACAGAGAGAGAGAGAGAGGAGAGAGGAGAGGGAGGGCAGACGATGTGTCTGAACCGACTCTGCCGACTCTTGCTCAGTTTCCCCCTCGCCAGTTGCAGAAAGACAACTTTTCCCCCTTGTTCAACTTGAGGAGGGAAATATTTAATATTTCTCCCTGTGGGCTGTGTGTGTGTGTGTGTTCCTGCATTGAGCACCTCTCTAAAGCTACAGCCAGACATCTCCTCTCTTATCCTTGGAGTTCAAACAACGAGAAACTCTCTCTCTCTCTCTCTACTCACACACACACACACACACACACACAGGGGGTAAAAGAGAAACTTGCCTTGTTCTGAAGGAGTCTGGAAGATGCTGCCGGGTGGACGACACTTGAGTGGATTTAATTTGCGAGTCTTGTTCACCTTTGTGGAAATCTGGGAGATTTTTGCAGAGATTATGGATCCAATCTATTGGAATTCGCTTAACCAAAGGTAAGGGAACAAACACCCTCAGCCCCTTCCTGTGTGTTTTCAAGCGTCCAGATTCTCATTAACCAGAAATAAATAGCTTTAATCACTGCCCCCCCCCCAAAAAAAAACTCGCCTTTTGTTACACCCTCTTTGTGTGTTATATATATTTCAAAATGAGATGCCTGGGACTGTGACCCAGTTTAAAACTCCTGACTGAAGTTACTTGTAGTGCTCAGCAATTTTCGAAAAAGTCTTTGTTTGATTGAGGAGAAATCAAACTTTTTCAGTTCTTAAAATTGGGGGGACTGGAGTCAGTCAGATTCTCTCTCCCTCTCTGGTTGAGAATCCTGTCTGTTGTCTCTGGTCCTCTGGAACCAAGAGTAATGTTTTACCGTGTTGTGTGCGTGTAAGAAAATAATCCAGAAGGTGCTTTAAACAGGAGCATAATTGAAGAGTGTAGTTTTAATCTTAATGAGTGTTTATATTATAGTTGGGGGTTTGTGTGTGTATATGTGGGGGTAGAGGGGGGGAGAATCTTTGAACAAAGTCCATTTGTGGAAATGAAAGGCATAAATTCACTTTTTCAAAGGTGTTGGGTTGGATTAAATGTTCCCTGTTCTCCATCAAGGAGCTACATCCACCACCACCCCCCCCCCCCCACCCTCCAAAGGAACCTTGCCGAATTCTCTGACTGGAATAGCCCCCAGTCTCACAGCCCTGCTCCCTTGAATCAGCCCTTTCGCTGTGGGGAGATGAATCATTACAATTGAAGAAATTATCCT
Source organism: Carcharodon carcharias (assembly GCF_017639515.1). Classification (NCBI taxonomy): domain Eukaryota; kingdom Metazoa; phylum Chordata; class Chondrichthyes; order Lamniformes; family Lamnidae; genus Carcharodon; species Carcharodon carcharias. The sequence goes on from NC_054499.1 coordinate 2,418,768, forward strand.
CTAAGTGGAGCCTCTTTGATGCATTTCTGATCCTCAATGAAATGTCTGTAAATTCCCCCCCCCCCCCCCAACCCCTGTTGTATAGGGACAATTAACTCCTGTTGATGATGAACCGGGTCTTAGGGAGCTGTCATCCCCTGGGTTCGAGGTTATTGAGGAGGGGGGGGTGGTGTGGGGGTTTTGCCCCCTTTGGTTGACTCCTCTTCCTTTGCCTGGGTGTGCGAGTCCATCTTCCCCCTCCTCCTCCTTCCCCACCCCGAGCCCACCCTCCACCCCGAGTTGAAGGATGCCTCACCTGGGAGGAGGGAGTGTGGGCAGATTTCCCCCGCTTGGCTGCTGTTTAAAATCACTGGATTGACCCTCTGCTGGAACCCACTGAAAACGGGACTCCCAACAAAAATCTCCCAGTGCAAAACAGCACGTCCGAGAGCCACAGGATTGTTCAAACTTACCATTGTGCAAGAGCCTTACATTAGGGGATAGTGACTGAGGGTCCACCTACCCCCCCCCCAAAAAAAAATCTCCCATCGGAGGGTCCACCCCCCCCCCCACAAATCTCCCATCGGAGGGTCCACCCCCCCCCACAAATCTCCCATCGGAGGGTCCACCCCCCCCCCCACAAATCTCCCATCGGAGGGTCCACCCCCCCCCCACAAATCTCCCATCGGAGGGTCCACACCCCCCCCCACAAATCTCCCATCGGAGGGTCCACCCCCCCCCACAAATCTCCCATCGGAGGGTCCACCCCCCCCCCCCCACAAATCTCCCATCGGAGGGTCCACCCCCCCCCCACAAATCTCCCATCGGAGGGTCCACACCCCCCCCCACAAATCTCCCATCGGAGGGTCCACCCCCCCCCACAAATCTCCCATCGGAGGGTCCACACCCCCCCCAAAATCTCCCATCGGAGGGTCCACCCCCCCAAATCTCCCATTGGAGGGTCCATCCCCCCCCCCAAAATCCCCCATTGGAGGGTCCACCCCCCCCCCCAAAATCTCCCATCGGAGGGTCCACCCCCCCCCCCCACAAATCTCCCATCGGAGGGTCCACCCCCCCCCACAAATCTCCCATCGGAGGGTCCACACCCCCCCCCACAAATCTCCCATCGGAGGGTCCACCCCCCCCCCACAAATCTCCCATCGGAGGGTCCACACCCCCCCCCAAAAATCTCCCATCGGAGGGTCCACCCCCCCAAATCTCCCATTGGAGGGTCCATCCCCCCCCCCAAAATCCCCCATTGGAGGGTCCACCCCCCCCCAAAATCTCCCATCGGAGGGTCCACCCCCCCCCCAAAATCTCCCATCGGAGGGTCCACCCGCCCCCCCAAAATCTCCCATCGGAAGGTCCACCCCCCCAAATCTCCCATCGGAGGGTCCAACCCCCCCCAAAATCTCCCATCGGAGGGTCCACCCCCCCAAATCTCCCATTGGAGGGTCCACCCCCCCCCCCACAACAAATCTCCCATCGGAGGGTCCACCCCCCCCCACCCAAAATCTCCCATCGGAGGGTCCACCCCCCCCCCCACAAATCTCCCATCGGAGGGTCCACACCCCCCCCACAAATCTCCCATCGGAGGGTCCAACCCCCCCCAAAATCTCCCATCGGAGGGTCCACCCCCCCAAATCTCCCATTGGAGGGTCCATCCCCCCCCCCAAAATCCCCCATTGGAGGGTCCACCCCCCCCCAAATCTCCCATTGGAGGGTCCACCCCCCCCCAAATCTCCCATCGGAGGGTCCACCCCCCCCCAAAATTCCCATTGGAGGGTCCACCTCTTCCCCCCCCCCCCAAAAAATCTCCCATCAGAGGGACCACCTCCCCCCCAAATCCCCCATCAGAGGGTCCAGCTTCCCCCCCCTCCAAAATCCCCCATCGGAGCGTCCACCCCCCCCCCGCCCCAAAAATCCCCCATCGGAGGGACCACCTCCCCCCCCAAATCCCCCATCGGAGGGTCCAGCTCCCCCCCAGATCTCCCATCGGAGGGTCCACCTCCCCAAATCTCCCATCGGAGGGTCCACCTCCCCCCCAAAAAAAAATCTCCCATCGGAGGGACCACCTCCCCCCCCCAAATCCCTCATCGGAGGGTCCACCCCCCCCCCCCCCACCAAATCTCCCATCGGAGGCACCCCCAAAACCTACGCCCCCATAAGTTCGAGGGAACAACCCCCCAAATCCCCAAATCCCATCACTCAGAGGGACCCCCCCTCACCCCACCCCAACCCAACCCAACCCCCCCTTCCCCCAGCCGCCCCCCCCCCCCCCCCCCCCCCCTCATTGGAGAGACCCCCACCCCGAACCCCCTCATTGGAGAGACCCCCACCAGTCCTGACCAGTCAGATGAGCCGCCCCTCGCCTCCTTCAAAAGGATTGTGGTCCACAAATTAAACTATCATTTGAAACACACGGTGAGTGTCCAATCACAGGCCCACCCAGAGTCACCAAACAGGGATCTGATAGACAAACAGAAATTAACCACCGCAACCACCGCCCCCCCCCCCTTCCCCCCCACCTTTAGGGGGTATCCTGCTTTGAAGACCCCCTGAGTGTGAAGTCAGGTTTGGGAATTGGTGGGAATGTGTTAGAGAGAGAGCGACCGAGACTGGATATCAGAGCCTCGGTTAAAACTCACACTGAAAACCTTGGCTTCCCAGTAACACAGTTTACTTTTGTAAATAGGTCCATGGGCCCCAGGTGGGTGATTGAATGTCACTGAGCAAGGGGATTGTGTGGGAGCGGTGAGCGTGTGTCTGTACCTTGGCACTCTTTCCCCCAAGAGGCTTGTGGTATCTGCCTTTGAGGCTCAGGACCCTCTTAATCACTTTCGTGCTAAACAAGATATAAATGGGTTGAAATTCCAAAGTTTCATTCACTGAGATTGTGAGTTCCCCCCGCCCCACCACCCACCCCACCCCCCCCCCCACCTTTCCCTGCACCTTGTGTCTGAGATGAAGGGGGTGATCGAGGGGGTTTAAGATGATTAAAGGATTCGATCAGGTCAATAGAGAGAATCTATTTCCTCTGGTTGGGGGGGAGGGTCCAGAACACGGGGTGGGGGGCTGAACCTTCAAATTGGATCCCGGCTGTTCAGGGGTGATGTCAGGAAGCTTCACACAGAGGGGAGCAGGAATCAGGAACTCTCTCCCCATCCCCACCACCCCCCCCCTCAAAAAAGCTGTCGATGCTGGGGCGGGGTGGGTAGGTGGGGGGGGGGTCAATTTGAAATTTTAAAACTGAGGTCGAGAGATTTTTGTTGGGTAAGGGGGGGGGGGTGCGGGATTAAGGGTTACGGAATCCAGGCGGGTGGATGGAGTTAAGATACAGATCGGCCGTGATCTCACTGACTGCTGGGATAACCTCGAGGGGCTGAATGGCCTCCTCCTGTTCCTTACAGGAACATGCAGTTCCATAATTGAGAAATGAAACTGAGGGATTGCTGGATTTGCGGAAGAGGGTCAGCCAGTGCTGAAGCAATCACAGGCTAGTCTGTCTCCGCAGAATGGTTATTATTGCTATTGTCAGCTTGTCTCGCTTGTTAATACTCTCAACACTGGCTCAAGGAATGCAGATTGTAGTCATACTACAGATGGAGCCATCCAGTGCAGCCCTGAGGGAGTGCCACACTGTGGGAGGGTCAGTACTGAGGGAGTGCCGCACTGTCGGAGGGTCAGTACTGAGGGAGTGCTGCACTGTCAGAGGGTCAGTACTGCAGGAGTGCTGCACTGTCGGTGGGTCAGTACTGAGGGAGCGCCGCACTGTCAGAGGGTCAGTACTGAGGGAGCGCCGCACTGTCGGAGGGTCAGTACTGAGGGAGCGCCGCACTGTCGGAGGGTCAGTACTGAGGGAGTGCCGCACTGTCGGAGGGTCAGTATTGAGGGAGTGCCGCACTGTCGGAGGGTCAGTCCTGAGGGAGTGCCGCACTGTCGGAGGGTCAGTACTGAGGGAGTGCTGCACTGTTGGAGGCTCAGTACTGAGGGAGCACCGCACTGTCGGAGGGTCAGTACTGAGTGAGTGCTGCACTGTCGGAGGGTTAGTACTGAGGGAGGGCTGCACTGTCGGAGGGTCAGTACTGAGGGAGTGCTGCACTGTCGGAGGGTCAGTACTGAGGGAGGGCTGCACTGTCAGAGGGTCAGTACTGAGGGAGCGCCGCACTGTCGGAGGGTCAGTACTGAGGGAGCGCCGCACTGTCGGGGGGTCAGTACTGAGGGAGAGCCACACTGTCGGAGGGTCAGTACTGAGGGAGTGCCGCACTGTCGGAGGGTCAGGTCTGAGGGAGTGCCGCACTATGGGAGGGTCAGTACTGAGGGAGTGCCGCACTGTCGGAGGGTCAGTACTGAGGGAGTGCCGCACTGTCGGAGGATCAGTCCTGAGGGAGTGCCGCACTGTCAGAGGGTCAGTGTTGAGGGATTGCCACACTGTCGGAGGGTCAGTACTGAGGGAGTGCCGCACTGTCGGAGGGTCAGTACTGAGGGAGTGCCGCACTGTCGGAGGGTCAGTACTGAGGGAGTGCCGCACTGTCGGAGGGTCAGTACTGAGGGAGCGCCGCACTGTCGGAGGGTCAGTACTGAGGGAGTGCCGCACTGTCGGAGGGTCAGTACTGAGGGAGTGCCGCACTGTCAGAGGGTCAGTACTGAGGGAGCGCCGCACTGTCGGAGGGTCTGTACTGAGGGAGTGCTGCACTGTCTGAGGGTCAGTACTGAGGGAGTGCCGCACTGTCGGAGGGTCAGTACTGAGGGAGTGCCGCACTGTCAGAGGGTCAGTACTGAGGGAGGGCCGCACTGTCAGAGGGTCAGTACTGAGGGAGGGCCGCACTGTCGGAGGGTCAGTACTGAGGGAGAGCCGCACTGTCGGAGGGTCAGTACTGAGGGAGTGCTGCACTGTCAGAGGGTCAGTACTGAGGGAGCGCCGCACTGTCGGAGGGTCTGTACTGAGGGAGTGCTGCACTGTCTGAGGGTCAGTACTGAGGGAGTGCCGCACTGTCGGAGGGTCAGTACTGAGGGAGTGCCGCACTGTCAGAGGGTCAGTACTGAGGGAGCGCCGCACTGTCGGAGAGTCAGTACTGAGGGAGCGCCGCACTGTCGGAGAGTCAGTACTGAGGGAGAGCCGCACTGTCGGAGGGTCAGTACTGAGGGAGTGCTGCACTGTCGGAGGGCCTGTGTCTTGGATGAGACGTTAAACCTAGATCCCGTCTGCCCTCTCTGGCGTATTTTTATGATCCCACAGCCACTATTCTCCAACGCAACATCCCTCCCCTCAGTTGACAGCCATGAAACATCCAACAATCAGTGCCTCATGCAGCTGCTGTCCATACTGTCTTCCTGAGTGTTTATTATTGTATTCTCCTACATACAGCACCCAGTGAATCCAGTATTTTATGTCAAGTATTTGCGAATGTTTCTGAGATTTGATAAAAGGTTTGGTTAGTGGTAGGCAGTGCTGTGTTCCTGACTGTGTGCGATTTGAGTTGTTTGAATGTTTGGATCCTCTCTCACAATGAACGGGACTTGTTTTGGTATCTCTGTGAAGAAGATGGGGTGTTCTAACTGCTTTATACAGCGTGCGTTTTGAGTGTTAAACCAATATGTTCCAGGCACACACTCTGGGTTCTCCATGTATGTTTGTTTAAGTCAATTTGCTCCTTGTTTGACCCCCTCCACCCCCTGGCCAATTTCCTCAAACCCTCCCATTCTCGGTGGAAACTAGTTATACTGTTTTTTGTGTGCGAGTTGGCAGCCCCAGTTCCTTACCTACCAGTGACCACCCATCCCTCAAAATGATTCAGTTGTGGCACATCCTGAGCACAAACACCAAAATTTCACTCCTCGTTTTGAGAAGTGAAACCTTCCTTTATTCCAGTCTCAGTAACAATTTCTATTCGGCCCATCACGTCTGTACTGGCTCTTTCAGAGCTTTCCAGTTAGTCCCGCTTCCTGCTTTTTTTGTGCATGTGTTTTGTACAGATCTGAGCACCCTGCTCTCGCGTTAAGATAGATTTCATGTTATTTGTGCTGGGTCTCTGACTCCTTGATCCCTGTTTCTCCTGTCAAGTATCCCACTGTTCACCATGTCCCTCATTTACTTTTTAATTCTTTCACGGGATGTAGGTGTCGCTGGCTGGGCCCAGCGTTTATTGCCCATCCCTAATTGCCCCTTGAGAAGGTGGTGGTGAGCTGCCTTCTTGAGCCGCTGCAGTCCATGTGGTGTAGGTACACCCACAGCGCTGTTAGGGAGGGAGTTCCAGGATTTTGACCCAGCGACAGTGAAGGAACGGCCGATATATTTCCATGTCAGGATGGTGAGTGACTTGGAGGGGAACTTCCAGGTGGTGGTGTTCCCCATGTGTCTGCTGCCCTTGTCCTTCTAGTTGGTAGCGGGTTTGGAAGGTGCTGTCTAAACAGCCGTGGTGAATTCCTGCAGTGCATCTTGTAGATGGTACACACACTGCTGCTACTGTGCGTCGGTGGTGGAGGGAGTGAATGTTTGTGGATGTGGTGCCGATCAAGCAGGGCTGCTTTGTCCTGGATGGTGTTGAGCTTCTTGAGTGTTGTGGGAGCTGCACTCATCCAGGCAAGTGGAGAGTATTCCATCCCACTCCTGAGTTGTGCCTTGTAGATGGTGGACAGGCTTTGGGAGGGGAGTTACGCACTGCAGGACCTCTAGCCCCTGACCTGCCGTGTCTGTGTGTGTGTGTGTCTGTGTGCACGTGTCTGTGTGTGTCTGTGTCTGTGTGCAAGTGTCTGTGTGTGTGTGTGTCTGTGTGTGCATGTGTCTGTGTGCACCTGGATGTGTGTGCGTGTGTATATATTTTACATGTATATATGGCTGGTCCATTTACCCAGATAATTCAGCTGTAACTCATAGTTTTCAGATTTTTGAAGTTGTACATGTCTGGTGATTGCTACACAGTTATCATTTAAAACTCTCCCAACTGCTAATCATTTCTGGAGGATTGTTGTGTGTTTAATTTGACTGGGTCCCCAGTGGACTTGCCTCACATGTTGTCTTAATATGTGCTCAATAATTAGTCCCAACCACTTCCCTCCCAGTAACCCCCACCACCACCCAGCCCCAGATCCATCCCTTCCCTTGGGGATGTTACAATGCTCCCTAATTATTACATTACAGCTTCCTGCAGCCTGAATGATATTATCCAAACAACTCATTAGCACTCTCTTCACTTGTGTGTCCCAGCTGTAACAGTTGTCAATGAGGAGCTGTCTCTATGTGTCATTAATAAACTCCCTGGGCGCTGTTCCATCCACTTGAGCCGGTGAACGAGACCTTGTCAAGGTACCAGTAATCTTGGACAGGACAGGATAGTGGAAAGAGTGGACGTGTGCCAGATAAAATCGAATACAGGTGTGTGTGAAGTGATACATTTTGGTAGGAAGAACATGGGGAGACAATATAAAATTGGAGGTTAAACTCTAAAGGGGGTGCAGGAGCAGAGGGACCTGGCTGTATATGTGCATCAGTCATTGAAGGTGGCAGGACAGGTTGAGAGAACGGGTTAATAAAGCACACACTGTCCAGGGCTTTATTAATAGAGGTATAGAGTAGCGAGGTTATGTTGACCTTGTATATGTCACTAGCTCAGCCTTAGCTAGGGTATTGTGTCCAGTCTGGGCTCTGCACGTTAGGAAGAATGTGAATACGTTGGAGAGAGAGAGAGAAAAAATTTGCGAGAATGGTTCCAGGGATGAGAAACTTCAGTTATGAAGATAATTGGAGAAGTTGGGACAGTTCCCCTTGGAGAATAAGCTGAGAGGGGATTTGATAGAGGTGTTCAAAATCATGAGGGGTCTGGACAGAGTAGATAGGGAGAAACTGTTTACAATGGCAGTTTATTCATTAGGGTAAGGATCACTCACTGTAACTGTACAGAATCACTGTTTATTCAGGGTAAGGATCACTCACTGTAACTGTACAGAATCACTGTTTATTCAGGGTAAGGATCACTCACTGTGTAACTGTACAGAGTCACTGTTTATTCAGGGTAAGGATCACTCACTGTGTAACTGTACAGAGTCACTGTTTATTCAGGGTAAGGATCACTCACTGTGTAACTGTACAGTGTCACTGTTTATTCAGGGTAAGGATCACTCACTGTGTAACTGTACAGAGTCACTGTTTATTCAGGGTAAGGATCACTCACTGTAACTGTACAGAATCACTGTTTATTCAGGGTAAGGATCACTGTGTAACTGTACAGAGTCACTGTTTATTCAGGGTAAGGAACACTCACTGTAACTGTACAGAATCACTGTTTATTCAGGGTAAGGATCACTGTGTAACTGTACAGAGTCACTGTTTATTCAGGGTAAGGATCACTCACTGTAACTGTACAGAATCACTGTTTATTCAGGGTAAGGATCACTGTGTAACTGTACAGAGTCACTGTTTATTCAGGGTAAGGATCACTCACTGTAACTGTACAGAATCACTGTTTATTCAGGGTAAGGATCACTGTGTAACTGTACAGAGTCACTGTTTATTCAGGGTAAGGATCACTCACTGTAACTGTACAGAATCACTGTTTATTCAGGGTAAGGATCACTCACTGCGTAACTGTACAGAGTCACTGTTTATTCAGGGTAAGGATCACTCACTGTAACTGTACAGAATCACTGTTTATTCAGGGTAAGGATCACTCACTGTGTAACTGTACAGAATCACTGTTTATTCAGGGTAAGGATCACTCAGTGTAACTGTACAGAGTCACTGTTTATTCAGGGTAAGGATCACTCACTGTAACTGTACAGAATCACTGTTTCTTCAGGGTAAGGATCACTCACTGTGTAACTGTACAGAGTCACTGTTTATTCAGGGTAAGGGTCACTCACTGTGTAACTGTACAGAGTCAGTGTTTATTCAGGGTAAGGATCACTCACGGTGTAACTGTACAGAATCACTGTTTATTCAGGGTAAGGATCACTCACTGTGTAACTGTACAGAGTCACTGTTTATTCAGGGTAAGGATCACTCACTGTGTAACTGTACAGAGTCACTGTTTATTCAGGGTAAGGATCACTCACTGTGTAACTGTACAGAGTCACTGTTTATTCAGGGTAAGGATCACTCACTGTGTAACTGTACAGAGTCACTGTTTATTCAGGGTAAGGATCACTCACTGTAACTGTACAGAATCACTGTTTATTCAGGGTAAGGATCACTCACTGTGTAACTGTACAGAGTCACTGTTTATTCAGGGTAAGGATCACTCACTGTGTAACTGTACAGTCACTGTTTATTCAGGGTAAGGATCCCTCACTGTGTAACTGTACAGAGTCACTGTTTATTCAGGGTAAGGATCACTCACTGTGTAACTGTACAGAATCACTGTTTATTCAGGGTAAGGATCACTCACTGTAACTGTACAGAGTCACTGTTTATTCAGGGTAAGGATCACTCACTGTAACTGTACAGAATCACTGTTTATTCAGGATAAGGATCACTCACTGTGTAACTGTACAGAATCACTGTTTATTCAGGGTAAGGATCACTCACTGTGTAACTGTACAGAGTCAGTGTTTATTCAGGGTAAGGGTCACTCACTGTGTAACTGTACAGAATCACTGTTTATTCAGGGTAAGGATCACTCACTGTAACTGTACAGAGTCAGTGTTTATTCAGGGTAAGGATCACTCACTGTGTAACTGTACAGAGTCACTGTTTATTCAGGGTGAGGATCACTCACTGTGTAACTGTACAGAGTCACTGTTTATTCAGGGTGAGGATCACTCACTGTGTAACTGTACAGAGTCACTGTTTATTCAGGGTGAGGATCACTCACTGTGTAACTGTACAGAATCACTGTTTATTCAGGGTAAGGATCACTGTGTAACTGTACAGAGTCACTGTTTATTCAGGGTAAGGAACACTCACTGTAACTGTACAGAATCACTGTTTATTCAGGGTAAGGATCACTGTGTAACTGTACAGAGTCACTGTTTATTCAGGGTAAGGATCACTCACTGTAACTGTACAGAATCACTGTTTATTCAGGGTAAGGATCACTGTGTAACTGTACAGAGTCACTGTTTATTCAGGGTAAGGATCACTCACTGTAACTGTACAGAATCACTGTTTATTCAGGGTAAGGATCACTGTGTAACTGTACAGAGTCACTGTTTATTCAGGGTAAGGATCACTCACTGTAACTGTACAGAATCACTGTTTATTCAGGGTAAGGATCACTCACTGCGTAACTGTACAGAGTCACTGTTTATTCAGGGTAAGGATCACTCACTGTAACTGTACAGAATCACTGTTTATTCAGGATAAGGATCACTCACTGTGTAACTGTACAGAGTCACTGTTTATTCAGGGTAAGGATCACTCACTGTGTAACTGTACAGAATCACTGTTTATTCAGGGTAAGGATCACTCAGTGTAACTGTACAGAGTCACTGTTTATTCAGGGTAAGGATCACTCACTGTAACTGTACAGAATCACTGTTTCTTCAGGGTAAGGATCACTCACTGTGTAACTGTACAGAGTCACTGTTTATTCAGGGTAAGGGTCACTCACTGTGTAACTGTACAGAGTCAGTGTTTATTCAGGGTAAGGATCACTCACGGTGTAACTGTACAGAATCACTGTTTATTCAGGGTAAGGATCACTCACTGTGTAACTGTACAGAGTCACTGTTTATTCAGGGTAAGGATCACTCACTGTGTAACTGTACAGAGTCACTGTTTATTCAGGGTAAGGATCACTCACTGTGTAACTGTACAGAGTCACTGTTTATTCAGGGTAAGAATCACTCACTGTAACTGTACAGAATCACTGTTTATTCAGGGTAAGGATCACTCACTGTGTAACTGTACAGAGTCACTGTTTATTCAGGGTAAGGATCACTCACTGTGTAACTGTACAGTCACTGTTTATTCAGGGTAAGGATCCCTCACTGTGTAACTGTACAGAGTCACTGTTTATTCAGGGTAAGGATCACTCACTGTGTAACTGTACAGAATCACTGTTTATTCAGGGTAAGGATCACTCACTGTAACTGTACAGAGTCACTGTTTATTCAGGGTAAGGATCACTCACTGTAACTGTACAGAATCACTGTTTATTCAGGATAAGGATCACTCACTGTGTAACTGTACAGAATCACTGTTTATTCAGGGTAAGGATCACTCACTGTGTAACTGTACAGAGTCGGTGTTTATTCAGGGTAAGGGTCACTCACTGTGTAACTGTACAGAATCACTGTTTATTCAGGGTAAGGATCACTCACTGTAACTGTACAGAGTCAGTGTTTATTCAGGGTAAGGATCACTCACTGTGTAACTGTACAGAGTCACTGTTTATTCAGGGTGAGGATCACTCACTGTGTAACTGTACAGAGTCACTGTTTATTCAGGGTGAGGATCACTCACTGTGTAACTGTACAGAGTCACTGTTTATTCAGGGTGAGGATCACTCACTGTGTAACTGTACAGAGTCACTGTTTATTCAGGGTGAGGATCACTCACTGTGTAACTGTACAGAGTCACTGTTTATTCAGGGTGAGGATCACTCACTGTTAACTGTACAGAGTCACTGTTTATTCAGGGTAAGGATCACTCACTGTGTAACTGTACAGAGTCACTGTTTATTCAGGGTAAGGATCACTCACTGTGTAACTGTACAGAGTCACTGTTTATTCAGGGTGAGGATCACTCACTGTAACTGTACAGAGTCACTGTTTATTCAGGGTGAGGATCACTCACTGTGTAACTGTACAGAGTCACTGTTTATTCAGGGTAAGGATCACTCTCTGTGTAACTGTACAGAGTCACTGTTTATTCAGGGTAAGGATCACTCACTGTGTAACTGTACAGAGTCACTGTTTATTCAGGGTAAGGATCACTCACTGTAACTGTACAGAGTCAGTGTTTATTCAGGCTAAGGGTCACTCACTGCGTAACTGTACAGAGTCAGTGTTTATTCACGGTAAGGATCACTCACTGTAACTGTACAGAGTCAGTGTTTATTCAGGCTAAGGGTCACTCACTGCGTAACTGTACAGAGTCAGTGTTTATTCAGGCTAAGGGTCACTCACTGCGTAACTGTACAGAGTCACTGTTTATTCAGGGTGAGGATCACTCACTGTGTAACTGTACAGAGTCACTGTTTATTCAGGGTGAGGATCACTCACTGTGTAACTGTACAGAGTCACTGTTTATTCAGGGTAAAGATCACTCTCTGTGTAACTGTACAGAGTCACTGTTTATTCAGGGTAAGGATCACTCACTGTGTAACTGTACAGAGTCACTTTTTATTCAGCAGAGTAAGGATCACTCACTGTGTAACTGTACAGAGTCACTGTTTATTCAGCAGAGTAAGGATCACTCACTGTGTAACTGTACAGAGTCAGTGTTTATTCAGGGTAAGGATCACTCACTGTGTAACTGTACAGAGTCACTGTTTATTCAGGGTGAGGATCACTCACTGTGTAACTGTACAGAGTCACTGTTTATTCAGGGTGAGGATCACTCACTGTGTAACTGTACAGAGTCACTGTTTATTCAGGGTGAGGATCACTCACTGTGTAACTGTACAGAGTCACTGTTTATTCAGCAGGGTAAGGATCACTCACTGTGTAACTGTACAGAGTCAGTGTATATTCAGGGTGAGGAACTCTCACTGTGTAACTGTACAGAGTCACTGTTTATTCAGGGTGAGGATCACTCACTGTGTAACTGTACAGAGTCACTGTTTATTCAGGGTGAGGATCACTCACTGTGTAACTGTACAGAGTCACTGTTTATTCAGGGTAAGGATCACTCTCTGTGTAACTGTACAGAGTCACTGTTTATTCAGGGTAAGGATCACTCACTGTAACTGTACAGAGTCAGTGTTTATTCAGGCTAAGTGTCACTCACTGCGTAACTGTACAGAGTCAGTGTTTATTCAGGCTAAGGGTCACTCACTGCGTAACTGTACAGAGTCACTGTTTATTCAGGGTGAGGATCACTCACTGTGTAACTGTACAGAGTCACTGTTTATTCAGGGTGAGGATCACTCGCTGTGTAACTGTACAGAGTCACTGTTTATTCAGGGTAAGGATCACTCTCTGTGTAACTGTACAGAGTCACTGTTTATTCAGGGTAAGGATCACTCAGTGTAACTGTACAGAGTCAGTGTTTATTCAGGGTAAGGATCACTCACTGTAACTGTAGAGAGTCAGTGTTTATTCAGGCTAAGGGTCACTCACTGCGTAACTGTACAGAGTCAGTGTTTATTCAGGGTTAGGTTTACTCTGGATGTCAACAGGATGAATTAAAAGTGCTTTCTTCCCGGGAACATTCACACATTCTTCTACGTAGAGTTTTTTTTGCAAGTGAGTCTCTCTCCTGGTAACCTGCTCTCTTGAATGTGTAGTCTGGTTAATTTGTGTTGAAGAATTTTCTAATGGATGGACCTGACAGCTAACTGCCTCATGGTCTTATAACCACCTGTAGCGGCATTAATCTGTTAACCTGATCTGGTTTGGCATTTACTCACTGATATCATTGTTCAGTTGTGTTGAGCTCCTAGCTGCCTGACTACCCCTGGAGGACTGAGGCTCCTATTGCCGAAGGTTCTCTCCTCCCCCCTCCCCCCTACCTCCCACCCACCCTGCCCCTCCCCCCCCCCCCACATCTTAAAGGGGCAATGTCCCTCTGAAAGTGGCATTGCCAGCCAGGATATTGATCCCACGTCTGTCAAAGCTGTGGACAGATGTTGCCGTTAGTGAGGGGGCTGGTGTGACGACACGAGGGAGGTAGGCAAACAGAGGTGGTGGAGGTGGGAGCGAGAATCTGAGGTTGAGGGTGGGGGGTGGCGGGTAGATGGGGAACAGGAGGGGATAGGGCAAGGGTTTGGGTCTTATGCAATAGGGGTTCAGAGTGTGGCGTGGGTGGGGATAGAGGGGTGAGGATGCAGAGGCCACGAGAGGGCAAAGGTCAGAGCTGGCGTGGAAATGGCAGGGTTGAAAGAAGGTTTTTTCTCGAGAACAGTGATGATGAGATTAGTGTGCAGAAACTGGGAGTTCTGGAACTGTTAAACAGAGATATCTGTGGAATGTGGCTCCTCTGTGTTGAGTTGTAATGTTGGACTAATATGGAGATGGCTTGCTTGACTGTGGAGAGATTTTATTAACTTTTATGTGGACTTTACTCTGGGGTGGATTCCTCTTTCCCAGTTGATTATTAAGTTATCTGGCCAAAAATATCGAAAGAATAAACAATCCATTAAGATGCCCTGTGACAGTGCGGCACTCCCTCAGTACTGACCCTCTGACAGTGCGGCACTCCCTCAGTACTGACCCTCTGACAGCGCGGCGCTCCCTCAGTACTGACCCTCCGACAGTGCGGCACTCCCTCAGTACTGACCCTCTGACAGTGCGGCACTCCCTCAGTACCGGCCCTCTGACAGTGCGGCACTCCCTCAGTACTGACCCTCCGACAGCGCGGCGCTCCCTCAGTACTGACCCTCCGACAGCGCGGCGCTCCCTCAGTTTGGTGACCTTCTTGCCTCTGTCTCAGGGTAACAGTTGTGTATTGTGAGGCACGAGGGGTCATTTCCCAGCTCCTCCGGGACCTGCCTGAAATTCGAGCTCCCACATTTCTCGCCGCGCTTTTTAAGGAGAAGCTGTGATTTTTGCAGTCAGCTTCCTCCTCCTAGCTCGACGTTGGGCTGTAACCAGAGCCTCCTGACACATCCCGCTGCAGAGTGAGTGAGCCACACTAGGTGTAGACATGGAGGAACGCAGTGAGGCACCCTGGAGTGCAGCAGTGATTGAGGCTTGAACAAACAGAAAGGGGCAGAGAGCTGTACCACGTGAGAGAACAACTATTGAGGCTCTCTGTGTGCTCACAACAAGGTGTAGACACAAAGTGATTGGCAACATCACAGATTCACTGAATGAAATGAATCTTTTTCTTAATCTCCAGATTATTCTCTCTTTTTATTTTCTTATTTATTTATTTCCTATCTGATTGCAGCATTTTACACGATGTCCTAGAACTCTCTGGTTTCCTCTCTACCCTCCCAGGAACTCTTGCTGGCCCAGGGCTTCCAGGAATGTATCTTCCCAATAGAATGTCTTTTAAGCACTGGTTCTAAACGCTGAGGAATATTGGAGTGGCTGGGATTCGGAGATAGTCCTTGTGTGTGGAATCTGTGCGAGCTGCTTGGTTCTTAGGCTGTAGACGTACTCCAGTATCTGTTTAACACTTGCTTATTTGTACTACATCTGAACAGGTTACAGAGTATGCATGGTGCTTCTAGGCATGATCTCTCTCTATCTTATCTCTCTTACCTCACCTTAAATCTATGCCCCCTGGTTATTAATCCCTCTGCTAAGGGAAAAAGTCTCTTCCTATTTTCCCTATCAATGCCCCTCATAATTTTGTATATGTCAGTGATACATCATCACCTACACCTTATATAAGCCTATCCTGTTTGTTAACCCTTTACAGTACACCCCCTCCAAGTATGCAATCTACTTTTTAACAACAATATTGAACTATGGGCCCCAGCCAGCTCCGGGTATCAATGCGAGTGGATTTATTTCCCCTCTGCTTTGAGCTTCTTACCCGAAATCTTTCTTGATTCTGTCTCACCCGACCTTCCGACTCGATCCGGGCGAGATCCCGGGCGAGATCCGGGCCGTGCAGTGTGTTCCCCCGGGCCTAGCACTGAGGGCTGCTCTGTCTGATGTCAGGGGGCAACACCCGACAAACTTGCAGATCTAGCTGCTGTAAACCAGGCAAATTAAAGGACTGGCCTAGCTTAAGGGCCTTCGACTGGGGGTGGGGGGAGTGTGGAAGGTGTCGGGCAGGGTCAGGGGCAGGCCTCAGATTCTGTGGGCCAGGGTGGGGGGGTCAGGGGGTGGTGTTGGTTGGGTGGGGGGTTGGTGGGGGACGGGGGGTTGGTGTGTGGAAGAAGGAGGGGGTGTTGGTCCTCAGGGTTGGGTGGGGGGGTGGGGCGGTGGGGGGGCGGTGGTGTTGGTCCTCAGGGGTGGTGGTGAGTGCTTGGCCTTGTGGGATGGGTGGGCAGGGGGGTGGGGAGAGGGGTGTTGGGGGCAGGACTCAGGGATGGGGTGTTGGAATCAGGTCATGATGGGGGGGATTGTGGAGCAGGGGGTAGAGTTCCCACAACTCTTTGGTCATGGACAACATAGTGAGAATCAACAGTCTGTCACGTCAGCCCCTTGTAATGAAGAGGAGCAATAATCCTGCCTTTAATTGGAAGGTCTGTGCACCCCTGACCTCTCAGCTCGATATCTGATGGGTGAAGAGGTATCAGTTGGAGCCACTGGAGATAGTTGATTAACAGCAGCTCCGCTATCAGTTTGGAAGATGGGATCGAAGCCTGGAGCTTGCCCTCTGGTTGACCAACGGCCTGGCCGAAGCCCATTAACCTCCCCCAGGAACTCTGCAATCCCACCTTCACCGTCACTTCCAATTTCTCGGCCACGACAAGAGCATCTCAAAATAGCCTCCGCTGTGGAGTTTCCTGCCCTTTCTCCTGGTCTTTGCCGGTCTTCGCGTGGGCAGGGACTGCTGCTCTTGGGCCTACTCAGTCACGAGAAGCCTTGGACTCGCACCGAATTATAGCCCGGTTTAAATTCTCTAAGCTCGGCCTATACCGTGTGCACTGGGTCTTGTCACCTAAAGTCAGGTCAGCTTTGACAAGTTGGTGAGTTCTCCATCTCGGACACTCACGACCACGCGATCAGGGATTATCTTGTCCCTGAGCACCTCGTATCCAGCAGGACCAGCCAAACATTACAGGTCGGTCACAAATAACTCGATCAATTGTCCCCAGGTGATTGTGACCTTGGTTAAAGTGTGCTCTGTCTATTACTGAGTTTCACTCCGGGCTCAAAGTCCGAGATGGACTCCTCCACACCCTGCCGCAGGAGACTGTCGTCTGCTACTGGACCGACAGCATAAAGAAAGGTGCTGGCTTGATGCTTCTGCCCTTTAGCATGAAGGCCCAAAGCACAGGGTTAGACACAGAGTAAAGCTCCCTCTGCACCATCCCCCATCAAACACTCCCAGGACAGGTACCGCACGGGGTTAGATACAGAGTAAAACTCCCTCTACACTGTCCCCATCAAACACTCCCAGGACAGGTACCGCACGGGGTTAGATACAGAGTAAAACTCCCTCTACACTGTACCCATCAAACACTCCCAGGACAGGTACCGCACGGAGTTAGATACAGAGTAAAACTCCCTCTACACTGTCCCCATCAAACACTCCCAGGACAGGTACAGCACAGGGTTAGATACAGAGTAAAACTCCCTCTACACTGTCCCCATCAAACACTCCCAGGACAGGTACCGCACGGGGTTAGATACAGAGTAAAACTCCCTCTACACTGTACCCATCAAACACTCCCAGGACAGGTACCGCACGGAGTTAGATACAGAGTAAAACTCCCTCTACACTCTGTACCTGCCGTTTTCCCAGCCATTTCATGAATGGGTCGACCGCAGAGAGAGAATTACTGAAAATCCCTCCCTGCTGCCGGTAACCAGTCCCAGATGTTGGGACTATTCCTTTGTTTGAAGCGGCTCACTCGCTGCGAATCCCCAACCCTCCCCCATTGCTCATTTCAGCCCCTCACTCCCCTACCCCCTGCCGCGCTGTCTGGGACCGAGGGAGTGTGCCTGGTGACTGCACCTTGTGCAGGAGGTGGGCAGAGTCCGATCCCACGCTGCAGGCTAGTGCAGCTCAGTCCCCAGCCCCTCTGTTGGCAGTGGGGTTCCCAGCAGCAGTGACTCCGGCCGCTCCATCGCGTGCCCAGCTCCGAAGCGCTGAGACAGACTGAGGCTGGGCTCCTGTGTTGAAACGCTGGGTTAGTGAGCAGCTTCTGTCAATCACCAGTGTCCTTCATTTCCTCAGGATGGTTTCTGATCTCGAAGGTGTTGCCTGGTTCCCAATCCAGGGCTGTTTCTCGCTCCGACCAGTTCAGAAGTCAGCCTGTCACTTTGTATTTTTTGGTGGGTCAGCGGGTGGGCGTTTGGTTACCCAGTGAGTGTCAGTGCTTTTACTGATGGACCAGCACAACCACCCCCCCAAACCCCCCTCCCAAAGGTTATCGAGTGGTACAGATGATGGGACATGGAGGGGGAGGGACAGCAGATATCCTCATTGTTGTTTTCAAATCCCTCCTCCAGTCCCTACAACCCTCCCTATCTCTGTAACCTCCTCCAGTCCCTACAACCCTCCCTATCTCTGTAACCTCCTCCAGCCCCTACACCCTTCCCTATCTCTGTAACCTCCTCCAGCTCCTACAACCTTCCCTATCTCTGTAACCTCTTCCAGTCCCTACAACCCTCCCTATCTCTGTAACCTCCTCCAGCCCCTACAACCCTCCCTATCTCTGTAACCTCCTCCAGCTCCTACAACCCTCCCTATCTCTGTAACCTCCTCCAGTCCCTACACCCCTCCCTATCTCTGTAACCTCCTCCAGTCCCTACAACCCTCCCTATCTCTGTAACCTCCTCCAGTCCCTACAACCTTCCCTATCTCTGTAACCTCCTCCAGCTCCTACAACCTTCCCTATCTCTGTAACCTCCTCCAGTCCCTACAACCTCCCTATCTCTGTAACCTCCTCCAGTCCCTACAACCTTCCCTATCTCTGTAACCTCCTCCAGCCCCTACAACCTTCCCTATCTCTGTAACCCCCTCTAATCTCTATAACCCTCCCTATCTCTGTAACCTCCTCCAGCCCCTACAACCCTCCCTATCTCTGTAGCCTCCTCCAGCCCCTACACCCCTCCCTATCTCTGTAACCTCCTCCAGCCCCTACAACCCTCCCTATCACTGTAACCTCCTCCAGTCCCTACAACCCTCCCTATCTCTGTAACCTCCTCCAGTCCCTACAACCCTCCCTATCTCTGTAACCTCCTCCAGTCCCTACACCCCTCCCTATCTCTGTAACCTCCTCCAGCCCCTACAACCTTCCCTATCTCTGTAACCCCCTCTAATCTCTATAACCCTCCCTATCTCTGTAACCTCCTCCAGCCCCTACAACTCTCCGAGATCTCTGTTCTTCTCCAATTCCGGCCTCTTGACCATCCCCTGATTCCCATCGCTCCACCGTTGGCGGCCGGGCCTTCAGCTGCCTGGGGCCCTAAGCTCTGGAATCCCCTCCCTGAAGCTCTCTACCGCCACAGTGTCAGAGGGTCAGTACTGAGGGAGTGCCGCACCGTCGGAGGGTCAGTACTGAGGGAGTGCCGCACCGTCGGAGGGTCAGTACTGAGGGAGTGCCGCACTGTCGGAGGGTCAGTACTGAGGGAGTGCCGCACTGTCGGAGGGTCAGTACTGAGGGTTGAGACATTACACCGTGACTCCATGTGCCATTTGGTGGGTGTAGAAAGTCTCAGTTATTATTTTGGAAGAGGAGCATTGGGGAGTTCTCTATCGTGTTCCCAGGGACAATAGGAATCCCTCGAACAACATCACTAAAAACCGATTATCCGGGCGATTATCACATTGCAAAAAATTATTGATCTGAGGTTTAACCTGATGAATTTGAAACTAGAAACAGGGGAGGGAACGAATACTGTACAAGGTCCAATCAGAGCGATTAACCCCGTGTCATCATGGTGGACTATTATAAAATAATCATTGATTCAACTCTGAGGCCTACGGGATCTTCCAGTGCACAAATCGTAACGTGGGGCATGCAAGTGCCGAAGTGATTGCCCTGCGCCTGTAGGTCACAGTCTGCAAAGTGCTTTTGGACCAGCTGCTTCCGTGACAGGCGCTAGAGAAATGCGAGCTTGCCTGGTGTCAGAGGCTGAGGGAGGGAGGTCAGTGTCGGGGCTGAATCTGTGGAGGGGCTTGGGGCGGTGAAGCGGCCGGGGAGGAGAAGGACCGAGGAAGGGGGTTGCGGGTTTGTGGGGGTGTGGGGCGGAGGGAGAGACAGACTCGCACACAGGATCCCAGACAGGGGCAGAGCTGTTTGGTCTCGTGATAGCAGCTATTCCCCTCTGATTCCTGCGGCCCTGACTGCCTGTGTGGACAAGACCTGAGCGGTCTAATTATATCCTGGGGTGTTGATTAGACTGGGAGATCAAATCCTTAGCCCTCACTAACCAAGGTCAGAAATCAAATTCCTCCGAAATTTTCTTCAGTCCGTCCATGGACAGAGGGGGTGAATAGAACCCTTATCTCGCTCTGATCGGCTGCTTAAAACTGATGGCGTCTCCTCCCCCTCCCCCTGGTTAATATGGTTAGGGTTTTCTGGAGGCAGTTCCACCCCCACTGACCAGCAGCCCTGGACGGTCGACGTTGGCAACTATTCGACTGCAGAAGGCAGCTGGGGCCGGGGTTTCTCCCTGCCCAGTGCCCCTGTAGGTTTGGGGGTAGGGGGCATTCCACACCCCATAGCGATCAGGAGCAGGGACCCTTGCTGATTGGCCGTCCCTGATCTTTTCCCATTTGCTTGCTGTGCCAGGGCACTGAGGCCAATTGTAAAGCATCCTCCTCGTGTGCCTCACCCAGCAGGGAGAGAGAGAGAGAACAGGAGCGGCTGGGAATAGCTCCCTCATTCGGGAGCACCAATCGCCCAGAGCCGGCTGTCTGACTGACATCTCAGCCCACCAATCGCACGGGCTACTCGCTCTCTCCAATCAAGCCCATCAAAACTGGGAAGGGGGCGGGGCAGGGGAGGGACCTGACAATCGGCCGCTCAACATTCCCATGATACAAGCAGGAGGAGGCCATTCAGCCCCTCGAGCCTGTTACACAGGAACAGAAGGAGGCCATTCAGCCCCTCGAGCCTGTTACACAGGAACAGGAGGAGGCCATTCAGCCCCTCGAGCCTGTTACGCAGGAACAGGAGGAGGCCATTCAGCCCCTCGAGCCTGTTACACAGGAACAGAAGGAGGCCATTCAGCCCCTCGAGCCTGTTTCACAGGAACAGGAGGAGGCCATTCAGCCCCTCGAGCCTGTTTCACAGGAACAGGAGGAGGCCATTCAGCCCCTCGAGCCTGTTACACAGGAACAGGAGGAGGCCATTCAGCCCCTCGAGCCTGTTACACAGGAACAGGAGGAGGCCATTCAGCCCCTCGAGCCTGTTACACAGGAACAGGAGGAGGCCATTCAGCCCCTCAAGCCTGTTTCACAGGAACAGGAGGAGGCCATTCAGCCCCTCGAGCCTGTTACGCAGGAACAGGAGGAGGCCATTCAGCCCCTCGAGCCTGTTACGCAGGAACAGGAGGAGGCCATTCAGCCCCTCGAGCCTGTTACACAGGAACAGAAGGAGGCCATTCAGCCCCTCGAGCCTGTTTCACAGGAACAGGAGGAGGCCATTCAGCCCCTCGAGCCTGTTTCACAGGAACAGGAGGAGGCCATTCAGCCCCTCGAGCCTGTTACACAGGAACAGGAGGAGGCCATTCAGCCCCTCGAGCCTGTTACACAGGAACAGGAGGAGGCCATTCAGCCCCTCGAGCCTGTTTCACAGGAACAGGAGGAGGCCATTCAGCCCCTCGAGCCTGTTTCACAGGAACAGGAGGAGGCCATTCAGCCCCTCGAGCCTGTTACACAGGAACAGGAGGAGGCCATTCAGCCCCTCGAGCCTGTTACACAGGAACAGGAGGAGGCCATTCAGCCCCTCGAGCCTGTTACACAGGAACAGGAGGAGGCCATTCAGCCCCTCAAGCCTGTTTCACAGGAACAGGAGGAGGCCATTCAGCCCCTCGAGCCTGTTACGCAGGAACAGGAGGAGGCCATTCAGCCCCTCGAGCCTGTTACGCAGGAACAGGAGGAGGCCATTCAGCCCCTCGAGCCTGTTACACAGGAACAGAAGGAGGCCATTCAGCCCCTCGAGCCTGTTTCACAGGAACAGGAGGAGGCCATTCAGCCCCTCGAGCCTGTTTCACAGGAACAGGAGGAGGCCATTCAGCCCCTCGAGCCTGTTACACAGGAACAGGAGGAGGCCATTCAGCCCCTCGAGCCTGTTACACAGGAACAGGAGGAGGCCATTCAGCCCCTCGAGCCTGTTACACAGGAACAGGAGGAGGCCATTCAGCCCCTCGAGCCTGTTACACAGGAACAGGAGGAGGCCATTCAGCCCCTCGAGCCTGTTACACAGGAACAGAAGGAGGCCATTCAGCCCCTTGAGCCTGTTACACAGGAACAGGAAGAGGCCATTCAGCCCCTTGAGCCTGTTACACAGGAACAGGAGGAGGCCATTCAGCCCCTTGAGCCTGTTAAACAGGAACAGGAAGAGGCCATTCAGCCCCTCGAACCTGTCCCACCAGTCAGTGAGATCACGGCTGATCTGTATCTTAACTCCATCTACCCGCCTGGATTCCGTAACCCTTAACCCCCTGACCCACCGAAAATCTCTCAATCTCAGTTTTAAAATTTCCTGTTGACCCCCCCCAAGCCTGAACAGTTTCTGTGGGGGGAGAGTTCCAGATTCCCGCTCCCCTCTGTGTGATGCTTCCTGACATCTCCCCTGAACGGCCGGGATCCAATCGGAAGGTTCTGTCCCCGTGTTCTGGACCCTCCCCCACCATCGCGACCAGAGGAAACAGATTCTCTCTATCGACCCTCTCGAATCCTTTAAACATCGTAAACCCCCTCGATCAGTTCACCCCTCAATCTCCTACACTCGAGGGAGTACAGGACTAACCTGTGTGACCTGTCCTCACTACTTAATGTTTTACTTACACAGCGAGTCCCTGTCATCTGAAAGGGCGGTGGAAGCAGATTCAATAGGAACTTTCAACAGGGAATTGGATAAATACCTGAAGGGAAGAGAAACAAATACAGGCTGATGGCGAAGGATAGTTGGATATCCTAGTCCTGATGGGCTGAATGGCAGCCTCCTGTGCTGTCCCACTCTGTGCTTTGAAACCCCAGGATGATTGGAGTGAAACCAACTCAGCCATCCCTCCAAGGACAGAAATCATCCTGATTACAATCAGACTGGCAGGAATTTGTTCTTGAATATAATAAGATGATATTTCAGAAACACTTGTCTTTTTGATGAAAGAAGTGTTTAATTAAGCTCTTCGTGTGTGAGCTCAGAGCCAATTGTGATGAGAATGGGTTTTTCTGTCCTGTCCATTTTTTCATCTCTTAACCCTGCAGATTTCCTCTAGTTGTTCACGGGGATGTGGGCTTCGCTGGCCGGGCCCTGCATTTATTGCACTTTCCTAATTGCCCCTTGAGAAGGTGGTGGTGAGCTGCCTTCTTGAGCCGCTGCAGTCCATGTGGTGTAGGTACACCCACAGCGCTGTTAGGGAGGGAGTTCCAGGATTTTGACCCAGTGACAGTGAAGGAACGGCCGATATATTTCCAAATCAGGATGGTGAGTGGCTTGGAGGGGAACTTCCAGGTGGTGGTGTTCCCCATGTGTCTGCTGCCCTTGTCCTTCTAGATGGTAGTGGTCGTGGGTTTGGAAGGTGCTGTCGAAGGAGCCTTGGTGAATTCCTGCAGTGCATCTTGTAGATGGTACACACGCTGCTACTGTGCGTCGGTGGTGGAGGGAGTGAATGTTTGTGGATGTGGGGTCAATCAAGCGGGGCTGCTTTGTCCTGGATGGTGTTGAACTTCTTGAGTGTTGTGGGAGCTGCACTCATCCAGGCAAGTGGGGACTATTCCATCACACTCCTGACTTGTGCCTTGTAGATGGTGGACAGGCTTTAGGGAGTCAGGAGGTGAGTTACTCGCTGCAGGATTCCCAGCCTCTGACCTGCTCTTGTAGCCACAGTATTTATATGGCTGGTCCAGTTCAGTTTCTGGTCAGTGGTAACCCCCAGGATGTTGATGGTGGGGGATTCAGTAATGGTAATGCCATTGAACATCAAGGGGCGATGGTTAGATTCTATCTTGTTGGAGATGGTCATTGCCTGGCATTTGTGTGGTGTGAATGTTACTTGCCGCTTGTCAGCCCAAGTCTGGATATTGTCCAGGTCTTGCTGCATTTGGACAGGGACTGCTTCAGTATCTGAGGAGTTGCGAATGGTGCTGAACATTGTGCAATCATCAGCGAACATCCCCACTTCTGACCTTATGATGGAAGGAGGTCATTGATGAAGCAGCTGAAGATGGTTGGGCCAAGGACACTACCCTGAGGAACTCCTGCAGTGATGTCCTGGAGCTGAGATGACTGACCTCCAACAACCACAACCATCTTCCTTTGTGCTAGGTATGACTCCAACCAGCGGAGAGTTTTCCCCCTGATTCCCATTGACTCCAGTTTTGCGAGGGCTCCTTGATGCCACACTCAGTCAAATGCTGCCTTGATGTCAAGGGCAGTCACTCTCACCTCACCTCAGGAGTTCAGCTCTGTTGTCCATGTTTGAACCGAGGCTGTAATGAGGTCAGGAGCTGAGTGGCCCTGGCGGATTCAAGCTGAACATCGATGAACAGGGGTGCTGACCCCACCTCTGGTTGCATGGGTACTACCTGCTCCCTGGTCGTGTGCGTGTGGACTGTAAATGGCAGTACCCACCAGAGCAAGTCCATATTGTATCTCTGCCCAATCAGCTCACACCTCCCTCTCCCATGAAGGCCACTGGGCTGCAGTAAGGGGCAGAAGCAGAGGCTAGGACGCGGTGAGCAACATTTGCCCCTGAGTCACAGGGGCTGTTTGTTCAAATCCCAGTCCAGAGCCTGGGGCACATCACATAGGCCAACACTGGAGAGAGGGGATTCACCAGGATGTTTCCTGGGCTGGAGCGTTTCAGCTGGTGTGGAGAGGCCAGGGTTGTTTCCCTTAGAGCAGAGAAGGCTGAGGGGGGACCTGATGAAGTGTACAAAATTGTGAGGGGCATAGATAGGGTAGGCAGGAAGAGACTTTTCCCTTTAGCGGAGGGGTCAATAACCAGGGGGCATAGATTTAAGATTAAGGGGCTGGAGGTTTAGAGGGGATTTGAGGCAACATTTTTTCACCCAGAGGGTGGTTAGAATCTGGAACTCGCTGTCTGAGGGGGTGTTAGAGGCAGAAACCCTCACAACGTTTAAGAAGCATTTAGGCAAGCACTTGGAGAGTCATAGCACACAGGGCTACAGGCCAAGTGCTGGAAAATGGGATTAGAATAGGTAGGGGCTTGATGGCCAGCACAGACACGATGGGCAGAAGGGCCTGTTTCTGTGCTGTATATCTCTATGACTCTATGACTTTAACACTCCCATCGCAGCACTGAGGGAGTGCCGCACTGTCAGAGGGTCAGTGCTGAGGGAGTGCTGCACTGTCAGAGGGTCAGTACTGAGGGAGTGCCGCACTGTCAGAGCGTCAGTACTGAGGGAGTGCCGCACTGTCAGAGGGTCAGTACTGAGGGAGTGCCACACTGTCGGAGAGTCAGTACTGAGGGAGTGCTGCACTGTCGGAGGGTCAGTACTGAGGGAGTGCTGCACTGTCGGAGGGTCAGTACTGAGGGAGTGCCGCACTGTCAGAGGGTCAGGACTGAGGGAGTGCCGCACTGTCGGAGGGTCAGTACTGAGGGAGTGCCGCACTGTCAGAGGGTCAGTACTGAGGGAGTGCCGCACTGTCGGAGGGTCAGTACTGAGGGAGTGCCGCACTGTCGGAGGGTCAGTACTGAGGGAGTGCCGCACTGTCGGAGGGTCAGTTCTGAGGGAGTGCCGCACTGTCGGAGGGTCAGTACTGAGGGAGTGCCGCACTGTCGGAGGGTCAGTACTGAGGGAGTGCCGCACTGTCGGAGGGTCAGTACTGAGGGAGTGCCGCACTGTCGGAGGGTCAGTACTGAGGGAGTGCCGCACTGTCGGAGGGTCAGTACTGAGGGAGTGCCGCACTGTCGGAGGGTCAGTACTGAGGGAGTGCCCGCACTGTCGGAGGGTCAGTACTGCCGATACTGCCGAATCTCTACCCTTTCTTTTGCCCTCCCACTCCTTTCTCCTCTACCTCCACACTCCCAACCCCACTGCACACACATACACCCTGTCTGTGTCTCTCCCCCTCTCTCCGTGTCTCTCTCTCCCTGTGTGTGTCTGTCTCTCTCTCTCGCTTGCTCGCTCTCTCTCTTTAGGTTGCCAACTGTGCTTAAATGTATTCCTGGAGGCTGCTTCACCTGACTTGCCGCCCCCCCCCCCTGCCGCTCCAGCTATTAATCGGCCAACACATCCATCCATTTGAGGTCCTGCCTTCCTACACCAATTAGAAAGCAAGAAAACTCGTTACCCAATTGGATGATGCTTGACTGTCAGTCAAACAGCCATTTCTCCCCCATTTACTATATTTTTATATCTGGGAAAGAGAAATGATCAAAGAAAGTGGCAAAAACTATATATTGTGAATGTCCTGATGATTTTTCTCCAGGGTTGCACTCTGGAGGTTGGTCTTCAATTCCTGGAATCTCCAGGCCAATCCTGGAGAGTTGGGAACTCTGCCCCTCCCTCAGGAGTCTAGACCTTTGCTGCTTTCCCTGGCTTCTGTTTGGTCTGGAAAGGGTTACGGTGAATCCAGCCGTCCCATAGTGAGTTGATAATAATACTGATGTGCATGTCAATGTGCTTCCTGGGGGAGTAGTTACAGACTCTGATAATCGTTTCTGCTAATGATTTGCTTCTCTTCTTTCAGGGTAGAATGATATAAAAATTCCCAGCCTTAATCACGTTAATTGCTAATCAAGTTTCAAATCATATTTCATCCTCTCTGCAGAGCCTCTCTCTCTCTCTCTCTCTCTCTCTGTCTCTCTCTGTCTCTCTCCCCAGTGCCCTGCTGCATTCTCTCTCCCTGTGTGTACAGGATGGAGAGACAGGGAGTGAAACACCGTCCTGTACAGTGTGTGTGTGTGGTAGTGTCCGCGCCCTCCCTCTCCCCCACTCTTCTCATTTGCTCTCTGTCTGCCTTTCTGTCTGTCCCCCGCCTCCTCCCCCCTCTCTCTCTCTCCCTCTCCCTCCTCCCTCTCTCTTCCCCTCCTCCCCCTCTCCCTCTCTCTCTATCCACCCTCCCTCTCTCTCCCTCCTCCTCCCCCCTCTCTCTCTCTCTCTCCCTCCTCCCTCTCTCTCCCTCCTCCTCCCCCCTCTCTCTCTCTCTCTCCCTCCTCCCTCTCTCTCCCTCCTCCTCCCCCCTCTCTCTCTCTCTCTCCCTCCTCCCTCTCTCTCCCTCCTCCTCCCCCCTCTCTCTCTCTCTCCCTCCTCCCTCTCTCTCCCTCCTCCTCCCCCCTCTCTCTCTCTCTCTCCCTCCTCCCTCTCTCTTCCCCTCCTCCCCCCTCTCCCTCTCTCTCTATCCACCCTCCCTCTCTCTCCCTCCTCCTCCCCCCTCTCTCTCTCTCCCTCCTCCCTCTCTCTCCCTCCTCCTCCCCCCTCTCTCTCTCTCTCTCCCTCCTCCCTCTCTCTTCCCCTCCTCCCCCCTCTCCCTCTCTCTCTCTCCACCCTCCCTCTCTCTCCCTCCTCCTCCCCCCTCTCTCTCTCTCTCTCCCTCCTCCCTCTCTCTCCCTCCTCCTCCCCCCTCTCTCTCTCTCTCTCCCTCCTCCCTCTCTCTTCCCCTCCTCCCCCCTCTCCCTCTCTCTCTATCCACCCTCCCTCTCTCTCCCTCCTCCTCCCCCCTCTCTCTCTCTCTCTCCCTCCTCCCTCTCTCTTCCCCTCCTCCCCCCTCTCTCTCTCTCTCCCTCCTCCCTCTCTCTCCCTCCTCCTCCCCCCTCTCTCTCTCTCTCTCCCTCCTCCCTCTCTCTCCCTCCTCCTCCTCCCTCTCTCTTTCTCCTCCTCCCTCTCTCTCTTTCTCCTCCTCCCTCTCTCTCTTTCTCCTCCTCCCTCCTCCTCTATCTCTCTCTCCTCCTCCTCCCTCTCTCTTTCTCTCTCTCTCCTCCCTCTCTCTCCTCCTCCCTCTCTCTCTCCCTCTCCTCCCCCTCTCTCTCTCCCTCTCCTCCCCCCTCTCTCTCTCTCTCACCCCCCTCCCTCTCTCTTCCCCTCCTCCCCCCTCCTTCTCCCTCTCTCTCTATCCACCCTCCCTCTCTCTCCCTCACCCCCCTCCCTCTCTCTCTCTCCTCCTCCCCTCTGTCCTCACTCCTCCCCCCTCTCTCTCTCTCCCTCTCCCTCCTTCCTCTCTCTTCCCCTCCTCCCCCCTCCTTCTCCCTCTCTCTCTATCCACCCTCCCTCTCTCTCCCTCACCCCCCTCCCTCTCTCTCTCTCCTCCTCCCCTCTGTCCCTCACCTCCTCCCCCCTCTCTCTCTCTCCCTCTCCCTCCTCCCTCTCTCTTCCCCTCCTCCCCCCTCCTTCTCCCTCTCTCTCTATCCACCCTCCCTCTCTCTCTCTCTCTCCCGCTTCCCCCTCTCCCCTCCTTCCCCTCTCCCTCCCCTGCCCCTCTTCTCTCCCCCGCACTTCTCTTCCCTTTCTCCCCCCCACCCATAACCTCCTCCAGCCCCTACACCCCTTCGTATCTGACCACCTCCAATTCCGGCCTCTCGACCATCCCCCGATTCCCATCGCTCCACCATTGGCGGCCGGGCCTTCAGCTGCCTGAGGGCCTAAGCTCTGGAATTCCCTCCCTGAACCTCTCCTCCTCTCTCTCTCTCTCTCTCTGTCTCTCTCCTCCTTTGAGACCCTCCTTAAAACCTCCCTCTTTGCCCGAGCTCTTACCCAGCCATCCCTACGTTCTCCGAGTGTGACTGGGGCTCAGGTGCTTGTTTTATCCTCCTCCTGTGAAGCCTGTGGGATGTTTCGTTGTTTTAAAGGTGCTATATAAGTATAAGTTGTTATTGCAACAAATTAAAGGAGAAGATGAAATCCACAGAGAGAGAGAGAGAGAGAGAGAGAGAGTAGATTCAGGGTGATCCTGGTGTGGAAGCTGATAGATTTAACAAGGGAGAGATCCTGGGACTGCAACAGCCCCTCAGAGACTGACGTACAATCTCCAGGAGGCATCAGGGTCCAGAGTGGCTGATTTTTACCCCCAAAAAATTCACCCTCCCTCTACAAAGACCCTTTGAGAGAAACCGTGGACCCTTGAACTGTTGCCTTGCCCTGGACTGACTCTGCTGCCCCTATAGTGTCTCAGGACCGTCGATGTGGAGGTGTGGGGTTGTTGGGGTGGGTGGTGGGGAGTTGTGGGGGGTGTTGTGGGCGTTGTGGGGGGTGGGGGGGGAGTCGGGGGGTGTTGTGGGTGTTGTGGGGGGGGTGGTGGGGAGTCGGGGGGTGTTGTGGGGGGGGTGGGGAGTCGGGGGCTGTTGTGGGGGTTCTGGGGGGTGTGGGGAGTTGGGGGGTGTTGTGGGGGGGGTGGGGAGTCGCGGGGTGTTGTGGGGTTTGTTGGGGGGGGGAGTCGGGGGGGTGTTGTGTGGGGGGGTGTTGTGGGGGGGGTGTTGTGGGGGGGTGGGGAGTCGGGGGGGTGTTGTGGGGTTTGTTGGGGGGTGTTGTGGGGGGGGTGTTGTGGGGTTTGTTGGGGGGGGAGTCGGGGGGGTGTTGGGGGGGGGGTGGGGAGTCGGGGTGGGGTGTTGTGGGGTGGGGTGTTGTGGGGTGGGGTGTTGTGGGGGGGGGTGGGGAGTCGGGGGGGGGTGTTGTGGGGTGGGGTGTTGTGGGGGGGGTGGGGAGTCGGGGGGGGTGTTGGGGGGGGGGTGGGGAGTCGGGGTGGGGTGTTGTGGGGGTGGGGTGTTGTGGGGTGGGGTGTTGTGGGGGGGGGGTGGGGAGTCGGGGGGGGGTGTTGTGGGGTGGGGTGTTGTGGGGGGGGGTGGGGAGTCGGGGGGGGTGTTGTGGGGGGGGTGGGGAGTCGGGGGGGTGTTGTGGGGTTTGTTGGGGGGTGTTGTGGGGGGGGGTGTTGTCGGGGGGGTGTTGTGGGGTTTGTTGGGGGGGGAGTCGGGGGGGTGTTGTCGGGGGGGGTGTTGTGGGGGGGGTGTTGTGGGTGTTGTGGGGGGTGTTGTGGGGGGGGTGTTGTGGGGTTTGTTGGGGGGGGAGTCGGGGGGGTGTTGTCGGGGGGGGTGTTGTGTGTTGTGGGGTGTGGAGTCGGGGGGGGTGTTGTGGGGGGGGTGTTGTGGGTGTTGTGGGGGGTGTTGTGGGGGGGGTGTTGTGGGGTGGGGTGTTGTGGGGTTTGTTGGGGGGGGAGTCGGGGGGGTGTTGTCGGGGGGGGTGTTGTGTGTTGTGGGGTGGGGAGTCGGGGGGGGTGTTGTGGGGGGGGTGTTGTGTGTTGTGGGGTGGGGAGTCGGGGGGGGTGTTGTGGGGGGGGTGTTGTGGGTGTTGTGGGGGGGGTGGGGAGTCGGGGGGGTGTTGTCGGGGGGGTGTTGTGGGTGTTGTGGGGGGGTGGGGAGTCGGGGGGGTGTTGTCGGGGGGGTGTTGTGGGTGTTGTGGGGGGGTGGGGAGTCGGGGGGGTGTTGTCGGGGGGGTGTTGTGGGTGTTGTGGGGGGGGTGGGGAGTCGGGGGGGTGGGGAGTCGGGGGGGTGTTGTCGGGGGGGTGTTGTGGGGTTTGTCGGGGGGGTGTTGTCGGGGTGGTGTTGTCGGGGGGGTGGTGTCGGGGGGGTGTTGTGGGGGGGGTGTTGTGGGTGTTGTGGGGGGGGTGGGGTGGGGTTTGTCGGGGGGGTGTTGTCGGGGGGGGTGTTGTCGGGGGGGTGTTGTGGGGTTTGTCGGGGGGTGTTGTCGGGGGGGGTGTTGTCGGGGGGGTGTTGTCGGGGGGGTGTTGTGGGTGTTGTGGGGGGGTGGGGAGTCGGGGGGGGTGGGGAGTCGGGGGGGTGTTGTTGGGGGGGTGTTGTGGGGTTTGTCGGGGGGGTGTTGTCGGGGGGGTGGTGTCGGGGGGGTGTTGTCGGATGGGTGTTGTGGGGGGGTTGTTGTCGGGGGGGGTGTTGTGGGTGTTGTCGGGGGGGTGTTGTCGGGGGGGTGGTGTCGGGGAGGTGTTGTCGGGGGGGTGTTGTGGGGTTTGTTGGGGGGGGGAGTCGGGGGGGTGTTGTCGGGGGGGTGTTGTCGGGGGGGTGTTGTGGGTGTTGTGGGGGGGTGGGGAGTCGGGGGGGTGGGGAGTCGGGGGGGTGTTGTCGGGGGGGGTGTTGTGGGTGTTGTCGGGGGGGTGTTGTCGGGGGGGTGGTGTCGGGGGGGTGTTGTCGGGGGGGTGTTGTGGGTGTTGTGGGGGGGGTGGGGTGGGGAACGTTTATGCGCTGGGAAGTGTGTGGTTGTTGCTAGTCTCTGTAGGCCGAGGCTGTGAGATGAGCTGTGAGTATCGGTGATGAGCAGACAGGCCTGGGCCTTGCCGCATGTGACCAGGGGCTGGGTTTAGGAGTGAAGTGGGAGAATTAGGCCCGAAGAGGCCGTCGCCCTGGAAACGGGAGACTGGCCCCGAATGGCACCCCCCCGCCGCCGCCGCCGTGTACAATGTGTCGTCAGGGTTAAAGAGAGGCTGAGCTTTCCAGGCCCTTCTTGGCCGTCACTCGGAGAGCAACACGGAGCCGAGAGCAAATCATACTGAGGCTGGCAGAGTTAGCGGCAGCAACGCCCCTCGTCAACCCCCCTCGTCATCCCCCTCCCCACCTTCCTCCCTCCTCCCCCTCCTCTTCCCTCATCCCTCCCCCCTCCCCACCCCCGTCAGGAAGGGGGAGACACCAACCCTCCCGGAGTGTCCATGAATTAAAGATTAATCACTCCCACCCCCCACCCACCCCCTCCCACCGCCCCCCCCACCGCCCCCCAAAACCCCTCCCAGCGCCCGGACTCTGCCGCTGAAACCAGAACCAGCTGCGGAAAGAATTCTCAAAGTGGCTTCGAATCCTGGGAAACTCTCTCTCTCTCTCTTCACTGTTTCACACTTAATAAAATATTGGCAGCTCGGAGGGTTTGTTTGGAAGGAGGGGAGGGGGCAGGAGGTGAGTGGGGGGTGTTAGGAGGGGAGGGGGCAGGAGGTGAGTCGGGGGGGGGGGCGTAGGAGGGGGATTTGAGAACATATTTTTCCATTTTTGTTTTCGGGAAAAATTAAACTGAAATTGGAAACATTTTGCGTTCTATCAAAGTTTAATTTGCCGGAGTCAAAATCCCGGACGGAATTACCCCGATTTGTCGGGTTAGGACAATTCTCACCATCGCTTCCAAATCCCCACCCCCCCATGGACTCAATCCCCCACCCCCAACCCCCCCCTTGTCACACCCCCACACCCCCACCCCACCCCCCCACATCGCCTCCTCTACACCCCTCCCTACCTCTGTAACCTCCTCCAGCCCCTACAACCCTCCCTATCTCTGTAACCTCCTCCAGCCCCTACAACCCTCCCTATCCCCGTAACCTCCTCCAGCCCCTACAACCTTCCCTACCTCTGTAACCTCCTCCAGCCCCTACAACCCTCCCTATCTCTGTAACCTCCTCCAGCCCCTACAACCTTCCCTATCTCTGTAACCTCCTCCAGCCCCTACAACCCTCCCTATCTCTGTAACCTCCTCCAGCCCCTACACGCCTCCCTATCTCTGTAACCTCCTCCAGCCCCTACACCCCTCCCTATCTCTGTAACCTCCTCCAGCCCCTACAACCCTCCCTATCTCTGTAACCTCCTCCAGCCCCGACAACCCTCCCTATCTCTGTAACCTCCTCCAGCCCCTACACCCCTCCCTATCTCTGTAACCTCCTCCAGCCCCTACAACCCTCCCTATCTCTGTAACCTCCTCCAGCCCCGACAACCCTCCCTATCTCTGTAACCTCCTCCAGCCCTACAACCCTTCCTATCTCTGTAACCTCCTCCAGCCCCGACAACCCTCCCTATCTCTGTAACCTCCTCCAGCCCCGACAACCCTCCCTATCTCTGTAACCTCCTCCAGCCCCTACACCCCTCCCTATCTCTGTAACCTCCTCCAGCCCCTACACCCCTCCCTATCTCTGTAACCTCCTCCAGAACCTACAACCCTCCCTATCTCTGTAACCTCCTCCAGCCCCTACACCCCTCCCTATCTCTGTAACCTCCTCCAGAACCTACAACCCTCCCTATCTCTGTAACCTCCTCCAGCCCCTACAATCATCCCTACCTCTGTAACCTCCTCCAGAACCTACAACCCTCCCTATCTCTGTAACCTCCTCCAGCCCCTACACCCCTCCCTATCTCTGTAACCTCCTCCAGAACCTACAACCCTCCCTATCTCTGTAACCTCCTCCAGCCCCTACACCCCTCCCTATCTCTGTAACCTCCTCCAGCCCCTACACCCCTCCCTATCTCTGTAACCTCCTCCAGAACCTACAACCCTCCCTATCTCTGTAACCTCCTCCAGCCCCTACACCCCTCCCTATCTCTGTAACCTCCTCCAGAACCTACAACCCTCCCTATCTCTGTAACCTCCTCCAGTCCCTACAATCATCCCTACCTCTGTAACCTCCTCCAGAACCTACAACCCTCCCTATCTCTGTAACCTCCTCCAGCCCCTACACCCCTCCCTATCTCTGTAACCTCCTCCAGAACCTACAACCCTCCCTATCTCTGTAACCTCCTCCAGCCCCTAAACCCTCTGAGATCTTTGCGCTCACCCAATTCCGGCCTCTTGACCATCCCCCGATTCCCATCGCTCCACCATTGACGGCCGGGCCTTCAGCTGCCTCGGGCCCTAAGCTCTGGAATTCCCTCCCTAAACCTCTCGGCCTCCCTCTCCTCCTTTAAGATGCTCCTTAAAACCTCCTCCTTTGGCCAAACAGTTGATGTCCTGCCCTAATATCTCCTTTTGTCCTGGTGATTATGGCAGGGTGCCATAATTTTTTTGATAGTGCTCCTACGAAGCCTACTGCATCCACGGCATTATACAAATGCAGGTTGTTGTTGTGAAGAGGGACCGAGGGAATGATGTCTGGGTGAGAGTGGCAGGAAGGTTGACTCCTGAGCTGCAGGATGCAGATTTGACATGGCAGCGGCCAGAGTGGAATCTGAGTTTGGATCTTGCTTTCTGTTTCCCCCCCCCCTTACTCCTGAAGCATAAGGTTTGGTGGAATTTCACCTCTGTGATTTAATTGGTGACAGATTGAATCCTTGATACAGGCTGATGGCCTTTGTAGTTAAAGGTCCTTTTTTAATTCCTTTCTTTCTGCTATTCTTTATGAGGTGAATCTATGTAGAGAAAACTGGTTGCTAGGCAGGCACATCACAGCCTGGATTACTAGGCCTCGATAGGCAGGCACATCACAGCCTGGATTACTAGGCCTCGATAGGCAGGCGCATCACGGCCTGGATTACTAGGCCTCGATAGGCAGGCACATCACAGCCTGGATTACTAGGCCTCAATAGGCAGACGCATCACAGCCTGGATTACTAGGCCTCGATAGGCAGACGCATCACAGCCTGGATTACTAGGCCTCAATAGGCAGACGCATCACAGCCTGGATTACTAGGCCTCGATAGGCAGGCACATCACAGCCTGGATTACTAGGCCTCGATAGGCAGGCACATCACGGCCTGGATTACTAGGCCGTGATAGGCAGGCGCATCACGGCCTGGATTACTAGGCCTCGATAGGCAGGCGCATCACGGCCTGGATTACTAGGCCTCGATAGGCAGGCGCATCACAGCCTGGATTACTAGGCCTCGATAGGCAGGCACCTCACAGCCTGGATTACTAGGCCTCGATAGGCAGGCACATCACGGCCTGGATTACTAGGCCTCGATAGGCAGGCGCATCACAGCCTGGATTACTAGGCCTCGATAGGCAGGCACATCACGGCCTGGATTACTAGGCCTCGATAGGCAGGCGCATCACGGCCTGGATTACTAGGCCTCGATAGGCAGGCGCATCACGGCCTGGATTACTAGGCCTCGATAGGACAGTGTAGAGGGAGCTTTACTCTGTATCTAACCCCGTGCTGTACCAGTCCTGGGAGTGTTTGATGGGGACAGTGTAGAGGGAGCTTCACTCACTATCTAACCCCGTGCTGTACCTGTCCTGGGAGTGTTTGGGGCAGTTTTAAAATGTCTGTTCCAATTCCCTGATTTCTTAGCTTGAATATCAAAATGTAAGGAAAGAAATTTGAGTGGGGAGAGAGCGGGTGGAAAACAAGAGTGAGTGAGAGGCAGAATGTTGTGCAGTGAGGAGGCAGTGAGAGAAGTGTCAGCAAGAAAGCGGAGAGAGGGAGGGAATGGACAGGAGCATCGGGAGAGATGGTCGTTTAGAGTGGAGGTAGAGACACAGATTGTGGGAGAAGGGAATGAGAGAGAACGTTGAAGAGTGAGAGAGAGTCTGCCAGAGTGGGATGTGTGTGAGTGGGAGAACGTGTGGAAGGAAAGGTTTAATGGTGGATGTGGAATGGTTACACTGGGAGATGAGCTGGTGCAGTGTACCCTTGCCCGGGGTGTAGTGTACCCTTACCCCGGGTGTAGTGTACCCTTGCCCGGGGTGTAGTGTACCCTTACCCCGGGTGTAGTGTACCCTTGCCCGGGGTGTAGTGTACCCTTACCCCGGGTGTAGTGTACCCTTGCCCGGGGTGCAGTGTACCCTTGCCCCGGGTGTAGTGTACCCTTGCCCGGGGTGTAGTGTACCCTTGCCTGGGGTGTGGTGTACCCTTGCCCGGGGTGCAGTGTACCCTTGCCCGGGGTGCGGTGTACCCTTGCCCGGGGTGCGGTGTACCCTTGCCCGGGGTGTGGTGTACCCTTGCCCGGGGTGCAGTGTACCCTTGCCCGGGGTGCGGTGTACCCTTGCCTGGGGTGCGGTGTACCCTTGCCCGGGGTGCAGTGTACCCTTGCCCGGGGTGCAGTGTACCCTTACCCGGGGTGTAGTGTACCCTTGCCCGGGGTGCGGTGTACCCTTACCCCGGGTGTAGTGTACCCTTGCCCGGGGTGCGGTGTACCCTTACCCCGGGTGTAGTGTACCCTTACCCGGTGTGTAGTGTACCCTTGCCCGGGGTGCGGTGTACCCTTACCCCGAGTGTAGTGTACCCTTGCCCGGTGTGTAGTGTACCCTTGCCCCGGGTGTAGTGTACCCTTGCCCGGGGTGTAGTGTACCCTTGCCCGGGGTGCGGTGTACCCTTGCCCGGGGTGCGGTGTACCCTTGCCCGGGGTGCGGTGTACCCTTGCCCGGGGTGCAGTGTACCCTTGCCCGGGGTGCGGTGTACCCTTGCCCGGGGTGCGGTGTACCCTTGCCCGGGGTGCAGTGTACCCTTACCCGGGGTGTAGT
Organism: Carcharodon carcharias; assembly: GCF_017639515.1. Taxonomy (NCBI): domain Eukaryota; kingdom Metazoa; phylum Chordata; class Chondrichthyes; order Lamniformes; family Lamnidae; genus Carcharodon; species Carcharodon carcharias. The sequence continues at coordinate 2,454,769 of NC_054499.1, forward strand.
GTACCCTTGCCCGGGGTGAGTTATTGAGATGGTTGCTCGGTGGGGGGGGGGAAGTGGGTGTGTACCTGAGCTCAGTCACCAATAATGGCTTTTGTCAGCTCTTTGTAAACTGACCTGCACTCCTGAGCTCCTGTCACAGCTATAGACCCCGAGGCCCAGGGTCTGAGAGTCTGACCAGAGACCCCGAGGCCCAGGGTCTGAGAGTCTGACCAGAGACCCCGAGGCCCAGGGTCTGAGAGTCTGACCAGAGACCCCGAGGCCCAGGGTCTGACCAGAGACCCCGAGGCCCAGAGTCTGACCAGAGACCCCGAGGCCCAGGGTCTGAGAGTCTGACCAGAGACCCCGAGGCCCAGGGTCTGAGAGTCTGACCAGAGACCCCGAGGCCCAGGGTCTGAGAGTCTGACCAGAGACCCCGAGGCCCAGGGTCTGAGAGTCTGACCAGAGACCCCGAGGCCCAGGGTCTGAGAGTCTGATCAGAGACCCCGAGGCCCAGGGTCTGAGAGTCTGATCAGAGACCCCGAGGCCCAGGGTCTGACCAGAGACCCCGAGGCCCAGGGTCTGACCAGAGACCCCGAGGCCCAGGGTCTGAGAGTCTGACCAGAGAGCCCGAGGCCCAGGGTCTGAGAGTCTGACCAGAGAGCCCGAGGCCCAGGGTCTGAGAGTCTGACCAGAGAGCCCGAGGCCCAGGGTCTGAGAGTCTGACCAGAGAGCCCGAGGCCCAGGGTCTGAGAGTCTGACCAGAGACCCCGAGGCCCAGGGTCTGAGAGTCTGACCAGAGACCCCGAGGCCCAGGGTCTGAGAGTCTGACCAGAGAGCCCGAGGCCCAGGGTCTGAGAGTCTGACCAGAGAGCCCGAGGCCCAGGGTCTGAGAGTCTGACCAGAGAGCCCGAGGCCCAGGGTCTGGGAGTCTGACCAGAGAGCCCGAGGCCCAGGGTCTGACCAGAGAGCCCGAGGCCCAGAGAGCCCGAGGCCCAGGGTCTGACCAGAGAGCCCGAGGCCCAGGGTCTGACCAGAGAGCCCGAGGCCCAGGGTCTGACCAGAGAGCCCGAGGCCCAGGGTCTGACCAGAGAGCCCGAGGCCCAGGGTCTGACCAGAGAGCCCGAGGCCCAGGGTCTGAGAGTCTGACCAGAGAGCCCGAGGCCCAGGGTCTGACCAGAGAGCCCGAGGCCCAGGGTCTGAGAGTCTGACCAGAGACCCCGAGGCCCAGGGTCTGAGGGTCTGACCAGAGACCCCGAGTCCCAGGGTCTGCGGGTCTGATGTGATTTGTCAGGAAGCAGAATTCTGATCAGCTATGGGCTATCCTTCCGATGCGACAGCATTAACCAGAAGCCCCTGGTTTGTGCTAAGTTTGCCCTCCCTCTTGTCCTATCTCTTTGCTGATTGATTTACAGGGTTTTGAGGCAGTTTGTGTTTTGTAGGGAGTGTGGGGGGGTCCTGGGTTCCTCCCTCCTGCTTCCAGTTGGGGCAGATGCCCTCTTCCACCCTGCTGAGAACCACACTCCGTGCTGATTGAACAGCCTGTCTCCTCTCGGTGACTGGTTCTAATCCAGTTGTTCCTCTCTCACCATCGGTGAACTGTGGGGTCCACACCCTTCGTCTGCTGAAGCCCTGAACCCTGGCGGTGTGATGGGGGGCGTTCTCACAGCAAGGTCCCCGATCTCAGAGAGGGTAGACATTGGGCTGATGGGTTGTACCCAGCGCTGTAGAGGGGAGATGGGGTCTCAACCCGGAGCTGGCAATCTTTAACCTCACACCGCCCCCCCCCCCCGCCCTCCCCACTCTCATGATCCCCCCCTCCTCATGATCTCACCTTCCTCCTCATGATCCCCTCCCCACCTCGTGACCCCACCCCTCCTCTTGACCCTGCAGCTGAATGGAATTCAACCTGCCAGGGTCTCCACGAGCCAGCTCCCAGTGTTATTGCCCCCAGGTTCCTGGTTGATGGTGGGATGGTGCACAGTTTGTACCCTGTCTTTAATTCTGTTAATTTTTTACCTCATTGCTCAGAAAGAGACTTCTGAATGTGACCAGGAGAGTTCCAGAGTCCTCGTGTCTCTGTACCCCCGATTCCCATCGTTTCTCCATTGGCAGCCGTACCTTCAGCTGCCTAGGCACTAATATCTGTCTGTCTCTGTTTGTGTATTTCTCTTTCTCTCTTTCTCTCTTTCTCTCCCTCTCCCTGTCTGTCTGTCTCTGTCTCTCTCTCTCTGTCTCTCTCTCTCTGTCTCTCTCTCTCTGTCTCTCTCTCTCTGTCTCTCTCTCTCTCCCTCTCTCTGTCTCTCTCTCTCTCTCTCTCTGTCTCTCTCTCACTCTCTCTCTCTCTCTGTCTCTCTCCTAAGTGACTGTGTATATTTTTGTCTGATTAATCTCCTGTGTAGTGCCTTAGGATGATACAAGATGTCGGCCAGTGTTCATTGGATAACACTCTCACTGGATAACACTGTCACTGGATAACACTCTCACTGGATAACACTCTCACTGGTCAGGCAGAAGGTATTGGTTCAAGTACACTTCAGAGACTTCAGCAAGGAATCAACACCCACGCTCGCAGTGCAGTACTGAGGGAGTGCCGCACTGTCGGAGGGGCAGTACTGAGGGAGTGCCGCATTGTTGGAGGAGCATGTTGTACACATTAGTGTGATGTGCGTTCTCTGTGAAGCTTTACCTGCAGAGTAACAGTGCAGAGTTTAGTTGGCCGTGGTCTGTGTGCAGCATTGAGAGTGACGAGCATGGAGAGGTTATTCCCTGCGCTGTCGGTATGGGTGTGTCACAGCTCACCGCTGTGTAATTACTGCTTCTGCAACACAAACAGCCCATCCAAACTCTCATCAGATATCACAAGCAGGAATGGGGGGAGGCCATTCAGCCCTTTGAGTTTGTTCCACAGGAACAGGAGGTGGTTATTCAGCCCCTGGAAGCCATTCAGCTCTGTGCCTTCTCCAGTTAGATCAAGGTTAATCTGTAGTTTTACATTTTTTACCAGCTTTGCTCTCTATCTAGTGATGACCCTTAATAAAATTTCCAATTGACCCCCAGCCTCGATAGCCTTTTTTTTGGGGGGGTGGGGGGTGGGGGGAGAGTTCCAGATTCCCGCTCCCCTCTGTGTGATGCTTCCTGACATCTCCCCTGAACGGCCGGGATCCAGTTGAAAGGTTCTGCACCCCCCACCCCGCCGTGTTCGGGGTTGGGGGTGGGGGTGGGGGGCGGTGGATGGGGGAAGGGGATTGTTACTGGGCACCAGGGTGAGAAGAAGGGAAGTGAGTACTGGATAAAGGAGAGAGGTATGGACAGTGCAAGGTCTGCAGAATGGAGGATGGAGAGACGATTCCATAGGAGGTGAGAAGGAGCTGCATTTGTATAGCGCTGGTCACAGCCTCAGGAAATCACAAGGTGCTTATCAGCCAGTGAAGAACTTTTTGAACGGTGGTCACTGCTGTAACGGCAGCTGATATACGCACAGCAAGATCCCCCACTTGCAGTATAAAAGCAAAACACTGCAGTTGCTGGATATCTGAAACAGAATCAGAAAATGCCGGAAAAGCTCAGCAGGTCTGACAGCGTCCTTGGAGAGAGAAGCAGAGTTAGCGTGAAAAGTCTCTGTCACTCTCTCTCTCTCTCTTTCCACGGACGCTGTCAGACCTGCTGAGTTTTTCCTGCATTTTCTGATTTTGTTCCCACACTCGGTGTGGTTTCACTTTACAACATAATAGCTCCTGTGGGGCCTTTTACATCCACCTGAGAGGGCAGGTCAGGGTCTCAGTTTAATGTCTCACTGGAAAGGACAGTGCGGCACTCCCTCAGTACTGACCCTCTGACAGTGCGGCACTCCCTCAGTACTGACCCTCCGACAGTGCGGCACTCCCTCAGTACTGAATCTCTGACAGTGCGGCGCTCCCTCAGTACTGACCCTCTGACAGTGCGGCACTCCCTCAGTACTGACCCTCCGACAGTGCGGCACTCCCTCAGTACTGACCCTCCGACAGTGCGGCACTCCCTCAGTACTGACCCTCTGACAGTGCGGCACTCCCTCAGTACTGACCCTCTGACAGTGCGGCACTCCCTCAGTACTGACCCTCCGACAGTGCGGCACTCCCTCAGTACTGACCCTCCGACAGTGCGGCACTCCCTCAGTACTGACCCTCCGACAGTGCGGCACTCCCTCAGTACTGACCCTCCGACAGTGCGGCTCTCCCTCAGTACTGACCCTCCGACAGTGCGGCTCTCCCTCAGTACCGACCCTCCGACAGTGCGGCACTCCCTCAGCGCTGACCCTCCGACAGTGCGGCACTCCCTCAGCGCTGACCCTCCGACAGTGCGGCGCTCCCTCAGCGCTGACCCTCCGACAGTGCGGCGCTCCCTCAGCGCTGACCCTCCGACAGTGCGGCACACCCTCAGTACTGACCCTCCGACAGTGCGGCGCTCCCTCAGCGCTGACCCTCCGACAGTGCGGCTCTCCCTCAGTACCGACCCTCCGACAGTGCGGCACTCCCTCAGCGCTGACCCTCCAACAGTGCGGCACTCCCTCAGCGCTGACCCTCCGACAGTGCGGCGCTCCCTCAGCGCTGACCCTCCGACAGTGCGGCGCTCCCTCAGCGCTGACCCTCCGACAGTGCGGCACACCCTCAGTACTGACCCTCCGACAGTGCGGCGCTCCCTCAGCGCTGACCCTCCGACAGTGCGGCACCCCCTCAGCACTGCAGCGGGAGTATGAGCTGGATTATGGGTTTAAATCTCTGTGGCAGCCTTGGGAGGGAGTCTGAACCCTGAACTTGCTGTCTCTGAGGTAGATGTCCTGTCAACTCAGCCAGTGCTGACTTCGTACTGTTCGAGTAGGTGCTAAGTCCTGATCTGAGAAGGATAAGCCTGTCAAGGTTAATGAAAGTATAACAGAGAGGAGAGTTGATATTGTGTTTAAGACTCTGGGGAGATGATTGGCCCTGTTCACAGAGATTGGAAACACTCAACTCTGTTCTTTCAATCCTCTCGAGTTTAATCAGCTCCAGTGTATGTCACGTACCTGAACTCTCGCCGGCTGACCTCCGTCTTACTGTCTGAGGCTCTCCCAAATAATTGTGTATCCGCTTTTCGAACATGTGCCTGCCTCCCGGAGCTGGGGGAGAGGCGGCTCCGCAGTTTCTGTCTCTCCCCGGTCTGTACTCAGGCCTCTGGAGCTGACCACCGTACCGGACAGGCCCCCCCCAGCGCCATTCCCTCATCTGTCTCTCATTCCCAGAATCAGGAGCAGATGCAGACCCGACATCAGCGGAGGACAAAACCCCGGCTCAATCGCAGGATCGTCAACCCCGACCCAGAGGGAAGGCGTTGTCATGGCAACCTGCTTTTGTCTGTCTTTTTTCCCCAAGGTTTAGGTTGTATTTATTTCTCCGGCCCTGTGTGGGGATTCAGGAGGATGACACTCGGTCTGAGTCCACGTCTCTCCTGGTCTTTATCTGTTTGACTAAATGATTGGGTTTGGGTTGGGGGGTGTGGGGCAATGGTAGTGGGAGCTTGATTACCCCTCATTCCCCCACCCCTGATGTCCTCCAACAGTGCAGCACTCCGTCAGTACTGACCCTCCGACAGTGCAGCACTCCCTCAGTACTGACCCTCTGACAGTGCGGCACTCCCTCAGTACTGACCCTCTGACAGTGCAGCACTCCGTCAGCACTGACCCTCCGACAGTGCAGCACTCCCTCAGTACTGACCCTCCGACAGTGCAGCACTCCCTCAGTACTGACCCTCTGACAGTGCGGCACTCCCTCAGTACTGACCCTCCAACAGTGCGGCACTCCCTCAGTACTGACCCTCCAACAGTGCGGCACTCCCTCAGTACTGACCCTCCGACAGTGCGGCACTCCCTCAGTACTGACCCTCCGACAGTGCAGAGCTCCCTCAGTACTGACCCTCTGACAGTGCGGCACTCCCTCAGTACTGACCCTCTGACGGTGTGGCACTCCCTCAGTGTTGTAGAGTGTCTGTTCTGGCATTTTTGGTCAAATCTCTGGAGTGTGGCTCAATCTCACAAGTATTGACTCAGAGGCAGTTGTGAGACCCACTGAACCCCAGTGCTCACTGAGCTGCTGTGTTTGATCCAATAGTAAAGTAGAGTGATGCATCTATTATACAGAATGACAGATACCTAGGGTGAGTTACAGACTGGAATCTAATCGAGGGGTTCGGGATGGTTTATATATAGAATAACAGATACCCGGGAGTGTGTTAGAGACTGGAATCTAATTGAGGGTTGGGAGGGGTGGTTTATATATAGGATAACAGATACCCGGGAGTGAGTTACAGACTGGAATCTAATTGAGGGGTTCGGGGTGGTTTATATAAGGAATAACAGATACCCGGGAGTGAGTTCCAGACTGAAATCTAATCGAGGGGTTCGGGGTGGTTTATATATAAAATAACAGAGACCCGGGAGTGAGTTACAGACTGGAATCTAATCAAGGGGTTCAGGGTGTTTATATACAGAATAAAGATGCCCGGGAGTGAGTTACAGACTGGAATCTAATCGACAGGTTCGGGGGGTTTATATATAGAATAACAGATACCCGGGAGTGAGTTATAGACTGGAATCTAATCGGGGGGTTTGGGTGGTTTATATGTAGAATAACAGATACCCGGGAGTGAGTTACAGACTGGAATCTAATCGAGGGGTTAGGGGTGGTTTATATATAGAATAACAGATACCCGGGAGTGAGTTACAGACTGGAATATAATCGAGGAGTTAGGGGTGGTTTATATATAGAATAACAGATACCCGAGAGTGAGTTACAGACTGGAATCTAATCGAGGGGTTCAGGGGTTTATATATAGAATAACAGAGACCCGGGAGTGAGTTACAGACTGGAATATAATCGAGGGGTTCGGGGTGGCTTATATATAGAATAACAGATACCCGAGAGTGAGTTACAGACTGGAATCTAATCGAGAGGTTTGGGGAGGGTTTATATATAGAATAACAGAGACCCGGGAGTTAGTTACAGACTGGAATCTAATCGAGGGGTTCAGGGGTTTATATATAGAATAACAGATACCCGAGAGTGAGTTACAGACTGGAATCTAATCGAGAGGTTTGGGGAGGGTTTATATATAGAATAACAGAGACCCGGGAGTTAGTTACAGACTGGAATCTAATCGAGGGGTTCGGTGTGGTTTATATATAGAATAACAGAGACCCGGGAGTGAGTTACAGATTGGAATCTAATCGAGGGGTTCAGGGGTTTATATATAGAATAACAGAGACCCGGGAGTGAATTACAGACTGGAATCTAATCGAGGGGTTTGGGGAGGGTTTATATATAGAATAACAGAGACCCGGGAGTGAGTTACAGACTGGAATATAATCGAGGGGTTCAGGGGTTTATATATAGAATAACAGAGACCCGGGAGTGAGTTACAGATTGGAATCTAATCGAGGGGTTCAGGGGTTTATATATAGAATAACAGAGACCCGGGAGTGAGTTACAGACTGGAATCTAATCGAGGGGTTTGGGGAGGGTTTATATGTACAATAACAGATACCCGGGAGTGAGTTACAGACTGGAATCTAATCGAGGGGCTCAGGGTGGTTTATATATAGAATAACAGATACCCGGGAGTGAGTTACAGACTGGAATCTAATCGAGGGGTTCAGGGGTTTATATATAGAATAACAGAGACCCGGGAGTGAGTTACAGACTGGAATATAATCGAGGGGTTCGGGGTGGCTTATATATAGAATAACAGATACCCGAGAGTGAGTTACAGACTGGAATCTAATCGAGAGGTTTGGGGAGGGTTTATATATAGAATAACAGAGACCCGGGAGTTAGTTACAGACTGGAATCTAATCGAGGGGTTCAGGGGTTTATATATAGAATAACAGATACCCGAGAGTGAGTTACAGACTGGAATCTAATCGAGAGGTTTGGGGAGGGTTTATATATAGAATAACAGAGACCCGGGAGTTAGTTACAGACTGGAATCTAATCGAGGGGTTCGGTGTGGTTTATATATAGAATAACAGAGACCCGGGAGTGAGTTACAGATTGGAATCTAATCGAGGGGTTCAGGGGTTTATATATAGAATAACAGAGACCCGGGAGTGAATTACAGACTGGAATCTAATCGAGGGGTTTGGGGAGGGTTTATATATAGAATAACAGAGACCCGGGAGTGAGTTACAGACTGGAATATAATCGAGGGGTTCAGGGGTTTATATATAGAATAACAGAGACCCGGGAGTGAGTTACAGATTGGAATCTAATCGAGGGGTTCAGGGGTTTATATATAGAATAACAGAGACCCGGGAGTGAGTTACAGACTGGAATCTAATCGAGGGGTTTGGGGAGGGTTTATATGTACAATAACAGATACCCGGAGTGAGTTACAGACTGGAATCTAATCGAGGGGCTCAGGGTGGTTTATATATAGAATAACAGATACCCGGGAGTGAGTTACAGACTGGAATCTAATCGAGGGGTTTGGGGAGGGTTTATATATAGAATAACAGATACCCGGGAGTGAGTTACAGACTGGAATCTAATCGAGGGGTTTGGGGAGGGTTTATATATAGAATTACAGATACCCGGGAGTGAGTTACAGAATGGAATCTAATCGGGAGGCTTACATGCTGATTTTTATCAACTATCTGACAGTGTTTGACACTAACCCAGTGTCGAGTTGATATTAGTGAGGCGGTGAGTGAGGTATGTGAGGATGGGGGGATGGGGGGATGGGGGATGTGAGGAGGGGGGGATACTGTGACAGGCACATGGATCTGCAGTGAGGGGAGAGCCACTTCCGGAGATGCACAGGCCCCTGCTGCACACATTCCTTCACGCACTAAATACTCCAGATTGGATATCAGCAGCACAGCCACGTCCAGGTATCATTTAGCTAACAGCTCCCCGTTCTATTGAAACCAGATTTCCTTCTTTAAAGCACCAGATCTAAAAACAAAGGGTTGGCTGAAAACTCTAGGATGAAAAACCCAACTCTCCATGTGGCCGTTTTCAGTCAGCTCGTGACCTCTCACCATGTGCGACTACTACACTCTTTTGGCAATGTTGCTATATTTATTGAATCCTTTCTTCCCTCGCTCGCTTTCTTGCCAAAACTCCGTGAGTGACTGGACTGCTCCTAAAAGGAAAAACCCAGCCTGCTTTTTTTGGCAAGGCCTTCAGGCTAGATTGCCAAATGAATCGGGAAAGAAAAGAATCAAAGAGGACCCGACATTTCCACACACATAAAAAAAAAAAAAAAAATTTTTTTAAACCTGAAATCTTTGTCGAGCTTGTGTTAAATTTCTAGGAACCAGTATCGTGAGATCCCACAGTTGATGTGCTTCACACCTCGCGGCACTCATTGCTCTCTACTCTGGGGTGCACTTGCGAATATCTCTCTGTATTATTGTCAAAATCCAGTCTCTGTTCCTGCCGCATCTGACCTTCATTCAATTCGAATTTGCTGTGTCCAGATTTCTAATGGTCGCTGGCTATGTAAACGTCACGCTGTAATTACACAATCCTGCCAGTGGAGGCGCCACAGCACCGCCACCAACTGCCCTTGCAGCCTGGTGTTTACATGGGCGTTTTCCACTGCAAGTAAGATTTTATAATGGAAATTTATTTTTGTTAAAATGGGGCCAGAATCGTACAGTTTTAACGGTGACTGATTTGTACACCAGCCCCAACAATCCACTGCCTCTGACATCCCTTCCGCTTTTGGTTTTGATTCCCCATGTGTGCAGCAAGAGGGAAATGAAAGATCCCAGTTTTGGAGACGAGTAGGGATTCTTCCCAGTGTCCTGGAGCCAATATTTACCCCTCAGCGGGCATCTCTTCAAAGCGGATGATCTGGGTCATTATCACATCGCTGTTTGTGGGAGCTTGCTGTGCACAAATGTGCTGCCACATTCCCTAAATTCCAGCAGATTTTAATGGCTGTAAAGTGCTTTGGGATGTCGTGGGGATGTGTGAAAGGGTGCTATAAAAATGCAAGTCTTTTAAGAGCTGCATTTTTAGTGAGGTCAATTCTGATTTTCCACCCACCCTCCCACCATCAATTTGAATTTGCCAAAGGAACAATAACGACCCTTTTTTTTGGGGGGGGGGGGGTACCGGTTGCCTGGGACACAGGAGAGAAAATCACTCCTGATCCAGATTCTTTTGAAGTGTGAATCCCAGTGATTCCCAGAGCAGTGTCTTTCCTCCAGATTTACGAGATAGTTAATGTATGGTTACAGCACTCAGCTCGGACACAGAGCGTGGATTTCAAAATCTGGCTTTCGTTAGAATGAAAGGGGCAGGAAGGGTCTCCCTCCCTTCCCCGGACCCTCCCTGTCCCAATCTGGCCCCCAATAAGGTTCGTCCGTTCCTCTTCCCCTCCCTCCCCCCAACCTCCCTCTGTCCCCCACTTCATCCACCTCCCTTCCCCCCCCTAAAACACACTATCTTGCTGGGGTGTAACACCCCATCCCCCTCCTTCAATCCACCCGTTACCCCCTTAAAAAAAAATCATTCGCCTGTGAGGCTGGGCTTGTGTGCTATTCACCTGCAACAGCATCACCTCCAAATCTGCTTCCACCAGTCAGAAGTATCACAGAATCACACAGTGCAGAAGAGGCCCTTCGGCCCATCGAGTCTGCACCGACATGTGAGAAACACCTGACCTATCTACCTAATCCCATTTACCAGCACTTGGCCCATAGCCTTGAATGTTATGTCGTACCAAGTTCTTATCCAGGTACTTTTTAAAGGGTGTGAGGCAACCCAACTCCACCACCCTCCCAGGCAGCACATTCCAGACCCTCACCACCCTCTGGGTAAAAAAGGTTTTCCTTACATCCCCCCTAAACCTCTTGCCCCTCACCTTGAACTTATGCCCCCTTGTGACTGACCCTTCAACTAAGGGAAACAGCTGCTCCCTATCCACCCTGTCCATGCCCCTCATAATCTTGTACATCTCGATCAGGTCGCCCCTCAGTCTTCTCTGTTCCAATGAAAACAACCCAAGTCTATCCAACCTCTCTTCACAACTTAAATGTTTCATCCCAGGCAACATCCTGGTGAATCTCCTCTGCACCCCCTCCAGTGCAATCACATCCTTCCTATAATGTGGTGACCAGAACTACACACAGTACTCCAGCTGTGGCCTCACCAAGGTTCTGTCCAACTCCAACATAACCTCCCTCTTGGAGGGAAAGCCTTTTGGATCTTCCTTCTCTTTGGGCTCCCAGTGCTGAATGAGGATGTGATTAACCCAGTCGGCAGGCCTGATGGGATGGAGAGATGGAGGGATGGAGAGATGGAGGGATGGAGGGATGGAGAGATGGAGGGGTGGAGGGATGGAGAGATGGAGGGATGGAGAGATGGAGGGATGGAGGGATGGAGAGATGGAGGGATGGAGAGATGGAGGGATGGAGAGATGGAGGGGTGGAGGGATGGAGAGATGGAGGGATGGAGAGATGGAGGGATGGAGGGATGGAGAGATGGAGGGATGGAGAGATGGAGGGGTGGAGGGATGGAGAGATGGAGGGATGGAGAGATGGAGGGATGGAGGGATGGAGGGATGGAGGGATGGAGAGATGGAGGGATGGAGAGATGGAGGGATGGAGAGATGGAGGGATGGAGAGATGGAGGGAGGCCCTCACCCAGATAGTACCTGGAGCAGACTGAGAATTACGGCCAGTTAACTCACTCCGGGGAAGGCTCTGCCAAAGATTCCAACATTGCTTTTGTGCCTTGTTTTAAGTTATCCCTGATCGCTGGGACAGTAACTTGCCAGGAAACTGTAGCTGCTGTGGGCAGAGGGTCACCTGTTTCATTTGTCCTGGAGCAGCAGCTTCTGTCTCCCCCACACCACGGTCTCCACCCACCCCCCCCCCCCACTCAGACGCCAGGACCATCTCCCCCATCTCGTCCTGTTTCCCCCCCCCCTGTCCTAAGCTGATGCAAATTCTCACCTGGGTTTGCCCACCTCCCCCACAATGAGACAGAAATGATTCCTCACTCCCCCTCTGCACTCTCCCACTCCCCCTCCATCACCACACTCCCTTCTCTCCCCCCCACCACCCACCCCACACCCCCCAGCTCCCCCATCCTGTCCTTTGACAATAGCGCCTTCTGCAACTCGCCATGCTTCTGAGATTGTCAGCTATAACCTTATTAACAGAACCACCTTCGAGTGTGGACGTTTGTTACTGGGCTGTAGCTGGAGAAGGCCTTGACGGGGAAGCAGAGGGATAGCCTGGCCTTAAACCGAGGGGCCCTCCCTCATCCCACCACCAGAAACTGCCAGACGTCATCCTCGTTCACTTCCCTATCGGAATATACAGGCTCACTTAAAGGGGAAGCTGGATGAACACATGAGGGAGAAAGGAGTAGACGGGTGAGAGGGTTTGGGGGGGTCGGGGGGGAAGAGGCTGGAGTGGAGTGGAAACACCGGCAGGGGGAGCGAGGCGAATTGGATAGTGCTTTGAAAGAACCAGCACAGCCCGATGGGCCAAATGGCCACCTGCTGTGCTTTGCAGTCACTGTAATTCTGTTTAAGTAGAATTAGAATAGAGATAAAGTAGAGACCTGCACTCCCTCGACTGGAGAAGGTTAAGGGGTGATCTAATCGAGGGGTTTGAGATGATTAACAGATTCGGTAGGGTCGATCGAGAGAGACTATTTCCTCTGGTCGCCGGTGGTGGGGGGGGTGCGTCCGGAACACGGGGAGGGGGGAAGGACCTTCAAATAGGAGCCCACACAGAGGGGAGCGGGAATCTGGAACTCTACCCCCCACCCCCCACCGCCCACCCCTTGCAAAAGGCTGTCAAGGCTTGAGGGGGAGATACAGGTCCATTTCCGGGTGTCTGTTATTCTACGTACTGGAAATTTCAAAGCCGGGATTGATTGTTGGGAAAGGGGATGAAGGGTTACGGAGCCAAGGAGTGAATATACAGATCAGCTGTGAGTGGGGCAGACTCAAAGGGCAGGTTGGCCTCCTGTGTCTGCGTTCAATAACCTGTCCTCAAAGGAGCCTGGGGCACTCCACAGGAAGCGCCTCGCTCGTGCTCAGGATCCCAGGACATTGCTGGAAAATCCGGGGCTGATGGTGGGGGTGGGGGTGACAAAGTGTCTCGCAGCCAGTGAAGCGCCTTCTGAAGAGCAGATGCTTTTTGTAGGGAAACAGGCACAGTAAGATCCCAGGGCCGGCAGCAATAGGGTAAATGAGTGGAGGCGTCGGTCCGGGGGTCAGTACTGACCCTGACACTTGGGGAGGTGGGTCATTGGCGAATAGACAGCACCTTGGATTGGCAGCTCATGGGTTAACATTAGATTCTCTGGAACAAAGCTGTTGGTTGGACACGGGAGGGAGGGTCTCGGTGGGGGGGAGGGGGATTTGGATGAAAAGCCGAGATCCTCATCCCCAAACGTGAGTCAATGAGCCCCACCCCCGCCGGAGGGTGAGTGAATTCTCAGAGAGAGAGAGAGAGAGAGAGCGGCGCGCGGGACTTGCATTCCTATAGCGCCATTCACATCCTCAGGACGTCCCCCAAAAGTGCCGACGGCCAGTGAGGCACTTTTCGAAGCCTGGCCGCTGCTGTGATGAGGCGGGCAGCCAGTGCACAGCACGATCCCACCAGCGGCGATGTGGAAATGGCCAGGCGACCTGTTTTTGGTGATGTCCGTTGAGGAGGGGGCGGGGGGTGCGGGGTAGTGGGAGGGGGGCGGGAGCGGGGGTCACTGCTGCCCCCAGGATGTCAGGGTGGTGCTCAGTAAGGGCAATGTTCACCAGGGGGAGATGCAGCTGGCTGAGTTACCGGGGGGCGGGGGGATATCCAGGGGGATTTTGGGTGGTGTGGCGCTATGTAAGTGTTGATGCGGGTGAATGGTGAGAATTTTCAATTGGATCAAGGTTACGATAACCTGAACCTGATTCCGAGTCTCGTACCATGAACCCGGTCAGTCATTTCCAACTCGGTCTGCCTATTCTCAGGGCCATTACTGACATTCAATCTGAATCCCATGTGCAAGTTCCCCCTCTCCGAGCCTACATTTAGAATGAGGTAATTGGAACAGTTCATGCTTCGAGTAGGGTTCTGCATTTACTTTGTCAGGAGAAGTTAGACTGTTGATGTCGGAGTTTGGGCCTGAGTCCATTGGCGTTCTGTGTGTTGGTGGGGGGCAGTAATTGGGGAAGTGGATGATGACACACATTATGGGGCAAAGGTCCCTTCATACTGTTCGCATCAAACGCTAATTGGTAAATGAGGCCAAGGCAGTGTTGGGTTGTTAGACATTGAGGGTTCAGTTGACAGACAACAGGCACTCCACATGAGATTCATCGAGAGTGCACTATTACCACAAAGCCCATGGAGGGGTGGTGTGGGGGGCGGGGGGGGGTCTCTGGGACTCAGCAAGGGTCAGCTCACTGTTAACATCCCTCTGGAATTCAGTCAGCCTGTAGGGTCATCAGTACCCTCGGGCAGCTGGGTACTGAGGGAGGCACAACATGAACGCTGACCCCCCTGACCCCAATAAAAACCCTTATGCACAAACCATGCTGCACATTAACAATCGGTGTCCCCTCTACAGACTGATCACCTTAAACTCAGCAAATCAGGAGGCTATCAAATAAAAATCAAACACTTCCAGGACAGGTACAGCACGGGGTTAGATACAGAGTAAAGCTCTCTCTACACTGTCACCATCAAACACTCCCAGGACAGGTAAAGCACAGGGTTAGATACAAAATAAAGCTCCCTCTACACTGTCCCCATCAAACACTCCCAGGACAGGTACAGCACGGGGTTAGATACAGAGTAAAGCCCCCTCTACACTGTCCCCATCAAACACTCCCAGGGCAGGTACAGCACGGGGTTAGATACAGAGTAAATCTCCCTCTACACTGTCCCCATCAAACACTCCCGGGACAGGTACAGAGCAGGAGTTTAGATACCTCTTTAATTTCTCTGCTATTAGACCACTCATGGTTCAGTGAAGAGTTAATTTCTGGAGAATGCACATTCTCCTCTCAAACTGTCACCCAATGTAACCAGAATCAGTGACCTAAATTCATCTAATTCGTTGAAGTTTACTGGCAGATTGTCTCATCGTCTCCTTCCCCCTCAGCAGTCAAACCATTAACCTTTCCACCTACATCTCTATCTTCGCTTTTCAGAATAAGATTTTTTTTAAATAATGGATTTTTTTTTCTGCTGCTCAGAATCTCCTGACTTGTGGCTGAGGTGCATTCCCTCAGGCCTGAGTTACAAGGCCCCAAATCCTTGTCTCAGTGGTTTACCAGGCCACTGGGTTCTCATCACAATGAGTCTCGTGGGAGCACCAAGGCTGTGAGGAATTCAACAAGACAATGACCACAGACTCTATCTCAGCCTGTGGAGAAGCCGGGATTGTTCTCCTCAGAGCAGAGAAGGTTAAGGGGGAGATTGAATCGAGGCGTTCAAAATCATGAGGGGCTTTGGATAGAGGAAATCAGGAGAAACTGTTTCCAGTGGCAGGAGGGTTGGTAACCAGAGGGACACAGATTGAAGAGAATCGGGAAAAGAACCAGAGGGGAAGGTTTATTTACACAGCGAGTTATTGTGATCTGGAAGGCGCTGCCTGAAAGGGCGGTGGAAGCAGATTCAACAGGAACTTTCAACAGGGAATTGGATTAATACTTTCAGGGCTATGGGGGAAAGAATCGGGGGTGTGAGGCTAATTGGGTAGCTCTTTCAAAGGGGTTAGTACTGGCACAATGGGCCAAATGTCCTCCTCCTGTGCCTGTCATTCTTTGATTCTATAAAGTCTATGATTCTTTGTTTTTTGCAGACAGAAAGAACATGTACGCACAGTGCGCCTGTTTCAGTTAAACAAAGTAAGTGACAGCCATTCGTTGGTTCATTCTTCAGGGCAGTGCCTTGACCAATCAGAGTCAAGATGTCTGGTTTAAATTTCAAACAATGCTTGTCAGTTAACTGTCAGTCACCATCAACTGATGCATTGCCCATGGCAATGCCTCAACCAACCCGGTCCACTTGCTAACCAATCAGCACTCTCTTCACAAGCGGTATCGATTGTTGTTCTCTTGACATTTGATGATATTGCAAGTTGTCCTGATGAGTGCGAGACGAAAAGCTTCAACCAAAAAAAAAGTCTTTTTTCAGCAGTAATTCTGTAAAGCTGGGGTTCAAAATGTTGGGGCGTAGCCAGCGTCGCCCATATCCCGGTGAGAAGGGGCAGGTGTTGGGTCTGATCCTGTGCTTGCCCCGTTCAAGCGGGATTCAGTCGGTTCAGCGGACAGACTGAGTGTGCCCCTGCACCAGACGGAACATTGTATGACCCCAACCCCCACCCCCCACCACCACCACCACCAGATGATTGGTGAACCCTGGCTTGTGCAAGGGAAGACTGATTCATGGTTCTGCTCCTGGCATGTGCGCAGCAAGGGAAGACTTTAACTCACTACGTCGTTCTCTGAGCTCTCTCCCAGTGTAGGGAACCTGACGGTTACTATGAGCGCAGAAGATGTCCCAGCTCTGCAGGAGAGTCCAGTTGGGTTTTGAAGCGTTAACTCTTGTTTCTCTCTCCCATAGTTGCTGCCATAGCTTTCCCCGGCATTTTCCGTTTTTATCTGTAATTTATTCATTTCTGGTTCCTTGGCTTGGCAATGCCGGGTCTTTCCTTTCTGAAAATCCCCACCTTTGAACATTTTTAATGGAGAGGGAGGGGAGGGAGCTGGATTTGAACTAGTTTGAGATACACCAGCGTTCCGTCTCTTACCTGCCAACCACATGCGGCTGGAGTTCTTTCTCTAATTCGTTTCTCCTCTCGGGTCTTCTCACCTTCCTGGGTCTTGTCTTCCTCCTCTGAATTCCAGGCGTGTCTTCTACCTCCCTCCCTCCCCTCCAGGGGAACGTGGCCCTCGCTCCTAGGGTCAGTCCACACCTATTTGAGTCTGGCCAGCAAGAGAAGGGGCCCAGAGGCTAACTGATTATCATCAATCTCCTCCACTCGGTCATCTTGTGACAGGCTCAAGGGTTTATGCTCATTATTGTCGCTTAGCCAAGTTCGGCATTCGCTCCGGTGAAATATTATTTACTATTGAAGGAAATCAAAGCCTTGAATGGTTATTAACAGCTTAAAAAGCACTTCACTCACGGAGCAAATGAGGAACTGCAGCCCTCCCCTGGTGTGAGGAATTCATCGCAATGTGGTCTCTCTCCACCCCCCCCACCCCCGACTGCTGGAGCATCACCAGATGGTGGAATATTTGCTTCTATTTTCTGCTCGGTGGGCTGTACCTCGCAGTGAAAGGCTGATGGCGTCAAACAGCACGTTCCCTCGGGCTATTCAATACAGGCAGAGTATAGGCCGTACTCAACCAGCTTGCGCTCGCGAAAGCCCTGCGGTTAGATCTTATTCCATGATCGGACAGCACTCGCTGAACAGCCCCGAGTGCGCTAATAGCTACACTAACAGCTGATTTAAGATAGTCAGTTAAGCTCGTATCGTAGTCCATTTATGATTTCTGGAAGCAACATATATTCATACTCAGCGACCCGCTCTCTGCGAGCAAAAGGAACTTGTCCAAGCTTTGCGCTGTTTTTCAATTACCTGGGTCTATAGTTCCCTGTTGCTTTCTCCTTGGCAATGCCTCAGCCAATCAGAGTTTTCTTGCCGGCCAATCAGAGTTGACTTGCCAGCCAGTCAGAGTTTTCTTGCCGGCCAATCAGAGTTGACTTGCCGGCCAGTCAGAGTTTTCTTGCCGGCCAATCAGAGTTTTCTTGCCGGCCACTCAGAGTTGACTTGCCGGCCAGTCAGAGTTGACTTGCCGGCCAGTCAGAGTTTTCTTGCCGGCTAATCAGGGTTTTCTTGCCGGCCAATCAGGGTTGACTTGCCGGCCAATCAGGGTTGACTTGCCGGCCAATCAGAGTTGACTTGCTGGCCAATCAGAGTTGACTTGCCAGCCAATCAGAGTTGACTTGCCTTTTCCCCAGCATTGTAAATTGTTGTGTGATGATTTGAAATTTGCCATTCTTGTGTTTGTCCTGATGAGTGCCAGACGAAAAGCTTCAGCAACATGCCTCCCTTTTCAACAGGATTCATTTTCTGTTTGTTCTTGAGGTTGGAGGGTCACGGCATCAAGAGCAGACCTAACCCCCAGATGCTGCAATGTCACAGGTCAGCCACGATCTAAGGAGCACAGCAGCCTTGAGGTGTTAAATGGCCTCCTGTTACCAGG
Organism: Carcharodon carcharias; assembly: GCF_017639515.1. Classification (NCBI taxonomy): domain Eukaryota; kingdom Metazoa; phylum Chordata; class Chondrichthyes; order Lamniformes; family Lamnidae; genus Carcharodon; species Carcharodon carcharias. The sequence continues at coordinate 2,472,994 of NC_054499.1, forward strand.
CCACTTCATGAGGTATTGTGGCGTATTGAGCTAGTATTGACCCTAACCTGAAGAACAAATCGATCAGGGAAAGACCTGAAGATCGGTTTGGTTCTGCGGCTGGTGCTGCTGGGCTGTGACATGAGAAATCGCATCATACAGCTGAGTCCCTGCCTCCCATTAACCTCGGGCTCCTGATCTTGTTTCTGTCCTCGTTCTGGTTCCAATGTGGATAGAGGGGCTTTGCCTTAACACTGGGATCTACCATTAGGTTCCTTGTCTAAAGACTCCTCCCTGCAACTGTATCAGTGCTTTCTCCATCTCGGACTCTAGAGACAGGAACAGTTCACCAGTCATCTGGGTGTCACCTGGGCATTTCACCAGTGAACGACAGGAGCGTGCAGTGTGTAAGCAGGGTCAAGTGTTACCCAAGAATATAAAAAAAACAGGAGCAGGAGAAGGCCATTCAGCCCCTCAAACACTCTGTGCCATTAAATAAGATCTTCTACCTGAACTCTGCTTTCCCACCTATCCCCATGTCTCTCGATTCCCTTTAGTGCCCGAAATCCACAGCTGCCTGGATTGGAGAATTCCAAAGTTTCCACAACCTTCTGAGCAAAGAAATGTCTCCAAAGCCACTGAGCCCAATTCCTGAGAGTCTGTCCTAGATTCTCCGGCTGGGAGCGGGGTGAGTGGGGGAACAACCCCTCAGCATCAACCCTATCAAGTGCCTTCGAAATGTTAATTTGCTTCCACGAGATCAGCTCTGATTCTTCGAAATTCTGGGGAATATAGAGCCTTTCTATTCAGCCTCCCCTCGCAGGAATCCCACCGCCACCCCCTCCCCCCCGCCCAGAACAGGTTTGTTCATCCTAGGGAACAAATCAAAACTGGACACCAGTGTATTGGCCGCTTGAATACACTCAGGGTCTGTGCGATTGTCTCCTGTCAAGAGCCAGGTGCCCTCGAGAGGGGGAGGTGGAGTGGGAGGGTGGAGGGGAAGGAGGAAGGTGGAGGGGAGGGGGAGGGTGGAAGGAAAGGAGAAAGGTGGAGGAGGAGGGTCGAGGGGAAGGAGGAAGATGGAGGGGGAGAGTGGAGGGCAAGGAGGAAGGTGGAGGGGAGGGGGAGGGTGGAGGGCAAGGAGGAAGGTGGAGGGGAGAGGAAAGGGGGAGGGTGAAGATGGAAAGGGGAGGGTTGAGGGGTAAGGGGAGGGGGAGGGTTGAGGGTGAAGATGGAAAGGGGAGGGTTGAGGGGTAAGGGGAGGGGGAGGGTTGAGGGTGAAGATGGAAAGGGGTGGGTTGAGGGGTAAGGGGAGAGGGAGGGTTGAGGGTGAAGATGGAAAGGGGAGGGTTGAGGGGTAAGGGGAGAGGGAGGGTTAAGGGTGAAGATGGAAAGGGGAGGGTTGAGGGGTAAGGGGAGGGGGAAGGTTGAGGGTGAAGATGGAAAGGGGAGGGTTGAGGGGTAAGGGGAGGGTTGAGGGGGAAGGTGGAGAGCAAGAAGGAAGGTGGAGGGGGGAGGGGAGGGGTAAAGGGGAGGGTGGAGGGTGAAGATGGAAGGTAGAGGGTGAAGATGGAAAGGGAAGGGTTGAGGGGTAAGGGGAGGGGGAGGGTTGAGGGGGGAGGTGGAGGGGGGAGGAGAGGGTGAGGGGGAAAGGGGAGGGTGGAGGGTGAAGATGGAAGGTAGGGGGTGAAGATGGAAAGGGGAGGGTTGAGGGGTAAGGGGAAGGGGAGGGTTGAGGGGGGAGGTGGAGGGGGAGGAGAGGGGGAGGGGGAGGGGGAAAAGGGAGGGTTGAAGGGTGAGGGGGAAAGGGGAAGGTGGAGGGAAAGGAAGAAGGTGGAAGGGAGAGAGAGGGCAGAGGTGGACATGGAGGAGAAGAAAGAAGGTGGAGGGAGAGAGGGAGGGGGAAAGTAGAAGGGGGAGGGGTAAGGGGAAGGGGGGATGGTGGAGGGTGAAGGTGGAAGGGGGAGGGGGAAAGGGGAGGATGGTGGAGGAAGGGAGAAAGTTGAGGGAGGGGGAGGGATAAGGGGAGGGGGGGTAAGGAGGAGGAGGAAGGGGAGAGGGTGGAGCATGAAGCAGTAGGGTTGAGGGGTATGAGGGAGGGGGAAGGAAAGAGTGGAGGGGAAGGGAAGAGGCCCATTGAGTTGTTGGCTAACCAAGCTAAACATGACAATGATTGGCTAACCTGACCTCTCATGAGGCAATTGGCAGACCAATCAGCCAATGAGTTGCTGAACTAGCAGGAGCGATGCGATTGGATTTTAGAACAGGGAGACTTGACCTTGGTCTGATGCAGCCCATCGATAATGTGTGAATTTACTGACATTACTGTAACCGCACTCCCCGGACATTAGAGTAACCGCACTCCCCGGACATTACTGTAACCGCACTCCCCGGACATTACACTAACCGCACACCCCGGACATTACTGTAACCGCACTCCCCGGACATTACTGTAACCACGCTCCCCGGACATTACTGTAACCACACTCCCCGGACATTACTCTAACCGCACACCCCGGACATTACTGTAACCACACTCCCCAGACATTACTGTAACCGCACTCCCCGGACATTACTGTAACCGCACTCCCCGGACATTACTGTAACCACACTCCCCGGACATTACTCTAACCGCACACCCCGGACATTACTGTAACCGCACTCCCCAGACATTACTGTAACCGCACTCCCCGGACATTACTGTAACCGCACACCCCGGACATTACTGTAACCGCACACCCCGGACATTACTGTAACCACACTCCCCGGACATTACTGTAACCGCACACCCCGGACATTACTGTAACCGCACTCCCCGGACATTACTGTAACCACACACCCCGGACATTACCGTAACCGCACTCCCCGGACATTACCGTAACCACACTCCCCGGACATTACTCTAACCGCACACCCCGGACATTACTCTAACCGCACACCCCGGACATTACTGTAACCACACACCCCGGACATTACTGTAACCACACTCCCCGGACATTACTGTAACCGCACACCCCGGACATTACTGTAACCGCACTCCCCGGACATTACTGTAACCACGCTCCCCGGACATTACTCTAACTGCACACCCCGGACATTACTGTAACCACGCTCCCCGGACATTACTGTAACCGCACACCCCGGACATTACTGTAACCGCACTCCCCGGACATTACTGTAACCACGCTCCCCGGACATTACTCTAACTGCACACCCCGGACATTACTGTAACCACGCTCCCCGGACATTACTGTAACCGCACTCCCCGGACATTACTGTAACCACACTCCCCGGACATTACTGTAACCGCACTCCCCGGACATTACTGTAACCACGCTCCCCGGACATTACTCTAACCGCACACCCCGGACATTACTGTAACCACGCTCCCCGGACATTACTGTAACCGCACTCCCCGGACATTACTGTAACCGCACTCCCCGGACATTACTGTAACCACACTCCCCGGACATTACTCTAACCGCACACCCCGGACATTACTGTAACCGCACTCGTCCTGACATTACTGTAACCGCACTCCCCGGGCATTACTGTAACCGCACTCCCCGGACATTACTCTAACCGCACACCCCGGACATTACTGTAACCGCACTCCCCGGACATTACTGTAACCACACTCCCCGGACATTACTCTAACTGCACACCCCGGACATTACTGTAACCGCACTCCCCGGACATTACTGTAACCACACTCCCCGGACATTACTCTAACCGCACACCCCTGACATTACTGTAACCGCACTCCCCGGACATTACTGTAACTGCACACCCCGGACAGTACTGTAACCACGCTCCCCGGACATTACTGTAACCACACTCCCCGGACGTTACTGTAACCGCACAGCCCGGACATTACTGTAACCACACAGCCCGGACATTACTGTAACCACACACCCCGGTCATTACTCTAACCGCACTCCCCGGACATTACTGTAACCGCACTCCCCAGACATGACTCTAACCGCACTCCCCAAACATTACTCTAACCGCACTCCCCAGACATTACTGTAACCACACACCCCAGATATTACTCTAACCACACTCCCCAGACATCACTGTAACCACACACCCCAGATATTACTCTAACCACACTCCCCAGACATTACTGTAACCACACTCCCCGGTGATTCAGCAGAGGATGGCACCCTTCACCCTGGGACTAATCATCGACTATTTCTGGCCTTCCAGAGGAGAGTCAGTGCTGAGGGATTGCCGCACTGTCGGATGGTCCATCTTTATGATCACTCTGAGGTTGATTTCCTCTCCACCCTTTTGGACCTTGATGGGGTGAATACTGGGAGGATGTTTCCTCTTCTAGGAGAGTCTAGAACTCGGGGGCACAGTTTAAAAATAAGTTGTATCCCATTTAAGACGGAGGTGAGGAGGAATTCTTTCTCTAGGAGGGTCATTTGTCTGTGGAATTCTCTTCCCTGGAGAGCAGTGGAGGCTGGGTCTGTGAGTATATTCGAGGCTGATTTGGACAGATTTTTGATCGACAAGGGAGTCCAGGGTTATGGGGACAGACAGGAAAGTGGAGCTGAGACCACATCCCAATCAGCCATGATCTTATCGACTAGCAGAGCAGGCTAAAGGGGCTGAATGGCCTCCTCCTGCTCCAAAATCCTAGTGTTGTTCCCATATGGATTTTAAAGAAGCGGAGGTGAGTTCCCCCCCCGGTGTCCTGGGGTCAATATTTCTCCCACAGCCAACACCACTAGTACAGTACTCATTATCACGCTGCTGTTTGTGGGATCTTGCTGTACACAGTTTTCCTACATTTACAACAGGGACCACGCCTCAAAGTACAGCAACGGCTGTGAGGCACTTTGGGGAAGTGCCGAGGTAGGGAAAGACTCTGTAGCGGTGGCAGTGTGTGGTTCCGCACACTTCCCCATGGGATCACCAGCAGACAGCCCCAGCGGTACAAACCTCTTCACAGGCTCAGTGTGGGCTGGACAGCCATTGGTGGTGTTTCCCTGAGGTCATCCTGTGCCAAATCCAGACCTCAGCCAAGACGGTGGGTGGGCAACACATCCTGGCACTGTCATGCCCTGGACCTACTCTCTGCCCCACTCTCCCCACAGTTCCTGCATACCATGGGGGAGGGGAGCAATGGGGGTCCTTGGTGTGTTCAGTGTCCCTGACAAAGCTCCAGCCTCCCACATGTTGGTGTTGGGGACAGAACACTTGTTGTTTGGCTGACAGTTCACTAGCGTCTGGGCATCTGGATCAGAGGAAAGAGTTTGGAATCGTCAGGATTGTGCTCAGTGGGAGTGAATGGGAAGGGGTTTGGGTCTGTTGGGATTGTGTACAGTGGGAGTGAATGGGAAGGGGTTTGGGTCCAATGGGATTGTGAACAGTGGGAGTGAATGGGAAGGGGTTTGGGTCCAATGGGATTGTGTACAGTGGGAGTGAATGGGAAGGGGTTTGGGTCCATTGGGATTGTGTACAGTGGGAGTGAATGGGAAGGGGTTTGGGTCCAATGGGATTGTGAACAGTGGGAGTGAATAGGAAGGGGTTTGGGTCCATTGGGATTGTGTACAGTGGGAGTGAATGGGAAGGGGTTTGGGTCTGTTGGGATTGTGTACAGTGGGAGTGAATGGGAAGGGGTTTGGGTCCATTGGGATTGTGTACAGTGGGAGTGAATGGGAAGGGGTTTGGGTCTGTTGGGATTGTGTACAGTGGGAGTGAATGGGAAGGGGTTTGGGTCCATTGGGATTGTGTACAGTGGGAGTGAATGGGAAGGGGTTTGGGTCCATTGGGATTGTGTACAGTAGGAGTGAATGGGAAGGGGTTTGGGTCCATTGGGATTGTGTACAGTGGGAGTGAATGGGAAGGGGTTTGGGTCCAATGGGATTGTGTACAGTGGGAGTGAATGGGAAGGGGTTTGGGTCTATTGGGATTGTGTACAGTAGGAGTGAATGGGAAGGGGTTTGGGTCTGTTGGGATTGTGTACAGTGGGAGTGAATGGGAAGGGGTTTGGGTCCATTGGGATTGTGTACAGTGGGAGTGAATGGGAAGGGGTTTGGGTCCATTGGGATTGTGTACAGTGGGAGTGAATGGGAAGGGGTTTGGGTCCATTGGGATTGTGTATAGTGGGAGTGAATGGGAAGGGGTTTGGGTCCATTGGGATTGTGTACAGTGGGAGTGAACGGGAAAGGGTTTGGGGCCATTGGGATTGTGTACAGTGGGAGTGAACGGGAAAGGGTTTGGGTCCATTGGGATTGTGTACAGTGGGAGTGAATGGGAAGGGGTTTGGGTCCATTGGGATTGTGTACAGTGGGAGTGAACGGGAAGGGGTTTGGGGCCATTGGGATTGTGTACAGTGGGAGTGAACGGGAAAGGGTTTGGGTCCATTGGGATTGTGTACAGTGGGAGTGAACGGGAAAGGGTTTGGGGCCATTGGGATTGTGTACAGTGGGAGTGAACGGGAAAGGGTTTGGGGCCATTGGGATTGTGTACAGTGGGAGTGAACGGGAAAGGGTTTGGGGCCATTGGGATTGTGTACAGTGGGAGTGAATGGGAAGGGGTTTGGGGCCATTGGGATTGTGTACAGTGGGACAGGGAAGGGGTTTGTATTCCTGATTGATCTTAATGGATCTACAGATTTACTGACAGGCGATCTGGTTACTGAGTTGTGATTCTGTGGCTACTTGGGTTAATCGGAGAAACTGTTACTGACTCCTCACGACACATGCCGGTTGACAGGAGATAGTTGAAAACATGTGAGGGTGGTCCATGGGAGGGGTCTCTCTCTCTCTCTCCCTCCCTCTCTCCCTCTCTCCCATTCTAAAATGGACATGAAATAAGGAGACGTAGGAAAGGCCCTGTCCCCTCTCTCTGGCCTGGTCACATTGCCCCATTCTCTCAGCTCCCTCGACTGCACCAAGGGAGAGTGCGATAGTCTCGATCTGAGAAAGATTTGAAGCCAATGCCACTGAGTGATGTTTAACAGTTACTAGTGGAGGGTCACAGGGTTGTATTTATAAGCTGAATAAATAAAGCTGCAAATTGCAGATGCATAGGTTGTCATGGAAATTCATTTTCCTTCTCAGTAAAATGGTTATTAAACAGCTGGGTCCCCGTGGACTGGGGGGAGGGGAGAGAAGGAGGGGTCGATGAGCAGGGTATAAAGAGATTCTGCTGCCATTCCAACCAAATTGCAGTTAATCTTGTGCAGCGACCCAGTAGCTGAACCCTCGCAGAGCAGAGAGCTCATTTTCCTTGTCTGTTCACTCGTGCCTCTCTCTCTCTCTCTCGAGGTGATACACAGCCTCTGGGATCGCACAGCCTCCACACAAAAGTCTTCTCAATGGTTAAAGAATCGCTGGACATCGGCGTCACTGCCCTCGACCCTCGCCCCTCGACCCGTGTGCTTTTTGGAGGAGCTAAGAACCTGCCCTCTTTCTCACGCGAGGAGGGGGTCACACATCCGTACAGCCCCCTGTTCCCCCGAATCCCGGGCTGAATGCCGCTACCTCCGGGATTAACGCAGAGGTCGGTCTCCCCAGCAACAGCAAAGACTGACTTGCATTTTGCTGGCACCGTCCCCATCCTCCGAATGTCCTGAGCTGCTTTCCAGACTGTGAAGCGCTCAATATTCAATGAACAGCTGGTACTGTTGGAACTTTTACATCCAACTGAGGAGTCAGCCTGGGTCTCCGCTTAATGTTTCAATCAAAAGATCACGCCTCCAACAGTGCGGCATTCCCTCAGTACTGACCTTCCAACAGTGCAGCACTCCCTCGGTACTGACCCTCTGACAGTGCGGCACTCCCTCAGTACTGACCCTCCAACAGTGCAGCACTCCCTCAGTACTGACCCTCTGACAGTGCAGCACTCCCTCAGTACTGACCCTCCGACAGTGCGGCACTCCCTCAGTACTGACCCTCCGACAGTGCAGCACTCCCTCAGTACTGACCCTCCAACAGTGCAGCACTCCCTCAGTACTGACCCTCCGACAGTGCGGCACTCCCTCAGTACTGACCCTCCGACAGTGCAGCACTCCCACAGTACTGACCCTCTGACAGTGCGGCACTCCCTCAGTACTGACCCTCCAACAGTGCGGCACTCCCTCAGTACTGACCCTCTGACAGTGCGGCACTCCCTCAGTACTGACCCTCTGACAGTGCGGCACTCCCTCAGTACTGACCCTCCAACAGTGCGGCACTCCCTCAGTACTGACCCTCCAACAGTGCAGCACTCCCTCAGTACTGACCCTCCGACAGTGCGGCACTCCCTCAGTACTGACCCTCCGACAGTGCAGCACTCCCTCAGTACTGACCCTCTGACAGTGCGGCACTCCCTCAGTACTGACCCTCCAACAGTGCGGCACTCCCTCAGTACTGACCCTCCAACAGTGCAGCACTCCCTCAGTACTGACCCTCCGACAGTGCGGCACTCCCTCAGTACTGACCCTCCAACAGTGCGGCACTCCCTCAGTACTGACCCTCCAACAGTGCAGCACTCCCTCAGTACTGACCCTCCGACAGTGCGGCACTCCCTCAGTACTGACCCTCCGACAGTGCAGCACTCCCTCAGTACTGACCCTCTGACAGTGCGGCACTCCCTCAGTACTGACCCTCCAACAGTGCGGCACTCCCTCAGTACTGACCCTCCAACAGTGCAGCACTCCCTCAGTACTGACCCTCCGACAGTGCGGCACTCCCTCAGTACTGACCCTCCAACAGTGCGGCACTCCCTCAGTACTGACCCTCTGACAGTGCGGTGCTCCCTCAGTACTGACCCTCCGACAGTGCGGCACTCCCTCAGTACTGACCCTCTGACAGTGCAGCACTCCCTCAGTACTGACCCTCCAACAGTGCGGCACTCCCTCAGTACTGACCCTCTGACAGTGCAGCACTCCCTCAGTACTAACCCTCCGACAGTGCGGCACTCCCTCAGTACTGACCCCCTGACAGTGCGGCACTCCCTCAGTACTGACCCTCCGACAGTGCAGCACTCCCTCAGTACTGACCCTCCAACAGTGCGGCACTCCCTCAGTACTGACCCTCTGACAGTGCAGCACTCCCTCAGTACTAACCCTCCGACAGTGCGGCACTCCCTCAGTACTGACCCCCGACAGTGCGGCACTCCCTCAGTACTGACCCTCCGACAGTGCAGCACTCCCTCAGTACTGACCCCCCGACAGTGCGGCACTCCCTCAGTACTGACCCCCCGACAGTGCGGCACTCCCTCAGTACTGACCCCCCCGACAGTGCAGTGCTCCCTCAGTACTGAACCTCCGACAGTGCGGCACTCCCTCAGTACTGACCCTCCAACAGTGCGGCACTCCCTCAGTACTGACCCTCTGACAGTGCAGCACTCCCTCAGTACTAACCCTCCGACAGTGCGGCACTCCCTCAGTACTGACCCCCTGACAGTGCGGCACTCCCTCAGTACTGACCCTCCGACAGTGCAGCACTCCCTCAGTACTGACCCCCCGACAGTGCGGCACTCCCTCAGTACTGACCCCCCGACAGTGCGGCACTCCCTCAGTACTGACCCCCCGACAGTGCAGTGCTCCCTCAGTACTGAACCCCCGACAGTGCGGCACTCCCTCAGTACTGACCCTCCGACAGTGCGGCACTCCCTCAGTACTGACCCTTTGACAGTGCAGCACTCCCTCAGTACTGACTCTCTGACAGTGCAGCACTCCCTCAGTACTGACCCTCCGACAGGGCGGCACTCCCTCAGTACTGACCCTCCGACAGTGCAGCACTCCCTCAGTACCACAGTGGGAATGTCGGCCTGGGTTTTGTGCCCTACCTTCTGGAATGGGTCTTGAATCTGTGACCTCGTGACCAGGAGGAGGGTCTGTGCCCCTCTGAGCCCGTCACCAATCTGTCCGGACTCGAGTTTCCCGGTCGACAGTAGCGTCAGTGTTGGGGAGATGCTGCCGGAGTGGTAATGGCGCTGGACTGGTGATCCAGAGGCTCGGGCCAGTTCTCTGGGGACGTGGGTTCAACCCCCACCACGGCAACTGGTGAAATTTAAATTCAAAGAATAAAAAATTTAATTGATAAAATCTGGAATGGAAAGCTAATCTCAGTGACGGTGACCGTGAGACTATCATCGATTTGTTGTAAAAGCCCATCTGGGTCACTAATGTCCCTTTAGGGAAAGAAATCTGCCCTCCTTACCCGGTCTGGCCCTACACGTGACTCCGGACCCACAGCGATGCGGTTGACCGTTAACTTCCCCCTGAAACGGTCGAGCGAGACACTCAGTTGGAGGGTAATTAGGGATGGGCAACAAATGCTGGCCTTGCCAGCGATGCCCACATCTCATGAAAGAGTAAAGAAAAGCTTACAGCGCTGGTGAAGGCCGCTCACCGGCTTTATGAATAGCACTTTCCAACCAGTCTCGCTCCCTGTGCCTTTGTCCGCCTCTCCGATCTCGATCCCTGACAGGAAGCAGGTGAATTCCCCGGATTCATTCTGGAGGTAATGCAGGAGCCTGGCCGTCTGTCGGGAATGATTTATCGTCACGGCACATGATCTGTCAGGCTGGTTACCACGGGGACAGACATTTCATCAACTGTTTCTTCTCCTTTCCAAACACAAATTGCGGAAAAAATAATCAATTTGGTATTTGTTTATAGTTCATGATTAACTTGGCGAGCTTTTCAAATGTAATTATCGGTGCTGTGTTCCCGAGGAGCTGCCATTCAACTCTGAACCAGGCCTCACTCTGACCAGGCCTGACTCTGAACCAGGCCTGACTCTGAACCAGGCCTGACTCTGAACCAGGCCTCACTCTGAACCAGGCCTCACTCTGAACCAGGCCTCACTCTGAACCAGGCCTCACTCTGACCAGGCCTGACTCTGAACCAGGCCTGACTCTGAACCAGGCCTCACTCTGAACCAGGCCTCACTCTGAACCAGGCCTCACTCTGACCAGGCCTGACTCTGAACCAGGCCTGACTCTGAACCAGGCCTCACTCTGAACCAGGCCTGACTCTGAACCAGGCCTCACTCTGAACCAGGCCTCACTCTGAACCAGGCCTCACTCTGACCAGGCCTGACTCTGAACCAGGCCTGACTCTGAACCAGGCCTCACTCTGACCAGGCCTCACTCTGAACCAGGCCTCACTCTGAACCAGGCCTGACTCTGAACCAGGCCTGACTCTGAACCAGGCCTGACTCTGAACCAGGCCTCACTCTGAACCAGGCCTCACTCTGAACCAGGCCTGACTCTGAACCAGGCCTGACTCTGAACCAGGCCTCACTCTGAACCAGGCCTCACTCTGACCAGGCCTGACTCTGAACCAGGGCTCACTCTGACCAGGCCTCACTCTGAACCAGGCCTGACTCTGAACCAGGCCTGACTCTGACCAGGCCTCACTCTGACCAGGCCTCACTCTGAACCAGGCCTCACTCTGGACCAGGCCTCACTCTGAACCAGGCCTCACTCTGAACCAGGCCTCACTCTGAACCAGGCCTCACTCTGACCAGGCCTCACTCTGACCAGGCCTGACTCTGACCAGGCCTGACTCTGAACCAGGCCTGACTCTGAACCAGGCCTGACTCTGAACCAGGCCTGACTCTGACCAGGCCTCACTCTGAACCAGGCCTGACTCTGAACCAGGCCTGACTCTGGCCAGGCCTGACTCTGAACCAGGCCTGACTCTGAACCAGGCCTGACTCTGAACCAGGCCTGACTCTGAACCAGGCCTGACTCTGAACCAGGCCTCACTCTGAACCAGGCCTCACTCTGACCAGGCCTCACTCTGAACCAGGCCTCACTCTGAACCAGGGCTCACTCTGACCAGGCCTCACTCTGAACCAGGCCTCACTCTGACCAGGCCTCACTCTGACCAGGCCTCACTCTGACCAGGCCTCACTCTGAACCAGGCCTCACTCTGAACCAGGCCTCACTCTGGACCAGGCCTCACTCTGGACCAGGCCTCACTCTGACCAGGCCTGACTCTGAACCAGGCCTGACTCTGAACCAGGCCTGACTCTGACCAGGCCTGACTCTGAACCAGGCCTGACTCTGAACCAGGCCTCACTCTGAACCAGGCCTCACTCTGACCAGGCCTCACTCTGAACCAGGCCTCACTCTGAACAAGGCTGTACTTCTGAACCTGGCCTGATCTGAACCAGGTCACTTGAACCAGGGCCTCACTCTGAACCTGGCCTCACTTGACCTGGCCTGACTCTGAACCAGGCCTGACTCTGTTACCAGGCCTGACTCTGATCCAGGGCCTCACTCTGCACCAGGCCTCACTCTGAACCAGGCCTCCACTATGAACCAGGCCTGACTTGGCAAGGCCTCACTCGGAACAGTTAGGCACTGACTATGAACAGGTCCTCACTCATGAACCAGGCCTCACTCTGATCAGGCCTCACTCTGAACCAGAGACATGACTCTGAACCAGCTGACTCTGAAACCAGGGCCTCTCTCTGAACCAGGGCCTCACTCTGACCAGGCCTCAATCTGAACCAGGGGCTCACTCTGGTCCAGGCTCACTCTGAACCAGGCCTCATTCTGAACCAGGCCTCACTCTGGACCAGGCCTCACTCTGGACCAGGCCTCACTCTGGACCAGGCCTCACTCTGAACCAGGCCTCACTCTGAACCAGGCCTCACTGTGACCAGGCCTGACTCTGAACCAGGCCTGACTCTGAACCAGGCCTGACTCTGAACCAGGCCTCACTCTGAACCAGGCCTCACTCTGACCAGGCCTCACTCTGAACCAGGGCTCACTCTGAACCAGGCCTGACTCTGAACCAGGCCTCACTCTGAACCAGGCCTCACTCTGACCAGGCCTCACTCTGACCAGGCCTCACTCTGACCAGGCCTCACTCTGACCAGGCCTCACTCTGGACCAGGCCTCACTCTGGACCAGGCCTCACTCTGGACCAGGCCTCACTCTGAACCAGGCCTCACTCTGAACCAGGCCTCACTCTGACCAGGCCTCACTCTGAACCAGGCCTGACTCTGAACCAGGCCTGACTCTTGCCAGGCCTGACTCTGAACCAGGCCTCACTCTGAACCAGTCCTCACTCTGAACCAGGCCTGACTCTGAACCAGGCCTGACTCTGAACCAGGCCTGACTCTGAACCAGGCCTGACTTTGAACCAGGCCTCACTCTGACCAGGCCTCACTCTGAACCAGGGCTCACTCTGACCAGGGCTCACTCTGACCAGGCCTCACTCTGAACCAGGCCTCACTCTGACCAGGCCTCACTCTGGACCAGGCCTCACTCTGGACCAGGCCTCACTCTGGACCAGGCCTCACTCTGAACCAGGCCTCACTCTGAACCAGGCCTCACTCTGACCAGGCCTGACTCTGAACCAGGCCTGACTCTGAACCAGGCCTGACTCTGAACCAGGCCTGACTCTGAACCAGGCCTGACTCTGACCAGGCCTGACTCTGAACCAGGCCTGACTCTGAACCAGGCCTGACTCTGAACCAGGCCTGACTCTGGCCAGGCCTGACTCTGAACCAGGCCTGACTCTGAACCAGGCCTCACTCTGAACCAGTCCTCACTCTGAACCAGTCCTCACTCTGAACCAGGCCTGACTCTGAACCAGGCCTGACTCTGAACCAGCCTGGACTCTGAACCAGGCCTGACTCTGAACCAGGCCTCACTCTGACCAGGCCTCACTCTGAACCAGGGCTCACTCTGACCAGGCCTCACTCTGAACCAGGCCTCACTCTGAACCAGGCCTCACTCTGAACCAGGCCTCATTCTGAACCAGGCCTCACTCTGACCAGGCCTCACTCTGACCAGTCCTCACTCTGACCAGTCCTCACTCTGAACCAGGCCTCACTCTGGACCAGGCCTCACTCTGGACCAGGCCTCACTCTGAACCAGGCCTCACTCTGACCAGGCCTGACTCTGAACCAGGCCTGACTCTGAACCAGGCCTGACTCTGGACCAGGCCTGACTCTGAACCAGGCCTCACTCTGAACCAGGCCTCACTCTGACCAGGCCTCACTCTGAACCAGGCCTGACTCTGAACCAGGCCTCACTCTGGACCAGGCCTCACTCTGAACCAGGCCTCACTCTGACCAGGCCTCACTCTGGACCAGGCCTCACTCTGGACCAGGCCTCACTCTGGACCAGGCCTCACTCTGACCAGGCCTCACTCTGGACCAGGCCTCACTCTGAACCAGGCCTCACTCTCTGAACCAGGCCTCACTCTGAACCAGGCCTCACTCTGACCAGCCTCACTCTGAACCAGGCTCACTCGGACCAGGCCTGACTCTGAACCAGGCCTCACTCTGAACCAGGCCTCACTCTGGACCAGGCCTCACTCTGAACCAGGCCTCACTCTGAACCAGGCCTCACTCTGAACCAGGCCTCACTCTGAACCAGGCCTCACTCTGAACCAGGCCTCACTCTGACCAGGCCTCACTCTGAACCAGGGCTCACTCTGACCAGGCCTCACTCTGAACCAGGCCTCACTCTGAACCAGGCCTGACTCTGACCAGGCCTCACTCTGACCAGGCCTCACTCTGAACCAGGCCTCACTCTGGACCAGGCCTCACTCTGAACCAGGCCTCACTCTGACCAGGCCTCACTCTGAACCAGGCCTGACTCTGGACCAGGCCTTACTCTGGACCAGGCCTCACTCTGGACCAGGCCTCACTCTGGACCAGGCCTCACTCTGAACCAGGCCTCATTCTGAACCAGGCCTCACTCTGGACCAGGCCTCACTCTGGACCAGGCCTCACTCTGAACCAGGCCTCACTGTGACCAGGCCTGACTCTGAACCAGGCCTCACTCTGAACCAGGCCTCACTCTGAACCAGGCCTGACTCTGAACCAGGCCTCACTCTGAACCAGGCCTCACTCTGAAGCAGGCCTCACTCTGACCAGGAGTTGCTTGAGGAGATATTAGGACAGGTGATCAAACGTTTTGTCGAAGATGTCGGTTTTAAGGAGCGTCTCAAAGGAGGAGAGAGAGAGAGACAGAGGGAGAGGTTTAGGGAGGGAATTCCAAAGCTTCGGCCCCCAGGCAGCTGAAGGCCCGGCCGCCAATGGTGGAGCGATGCGAATCGGGGAATGGTCAAGAGGCCAGGATTAGAGGACCGCAGAGATCTCGGAGGGTTGTAGGGGCTGGAGGAGGTTACAGAGATAGGGAGGAGTGTAGGGGCTGGAGGAGGTTACAGAGATAGGCAGGGTTGTAGGGGCTGGTGGGGGTTACAGAGATAGACAGGGTTGTAGGGGCTGGAGGGGGTTACAGAGATAGGTAGGGTTGTAGGGACTGGAGGAGGTTACAGAGATAGGGAGGGTTGTTGGGGCTGGAGGAGGTTACAGAGATAGGGAGGGTTGTAGGGGCTGGAGGAGGTTACAGAGATAGGGAGTGTTGTAGGGGCTGGAGGAGGTTACAGAGATAGGGAGGGTTGTAGGGGCTGGAGGAGGTTACAGAGATAGGGAGGGGTGTAGGGGTTGGAGGAGGTTACAGAGATAGGGAGGGTTGTAGGGGTTGGAGGAGGTTACAGAGATAGGGAGGGTTGTAGGGTTTGGAGGAGGTTACAGAGATAGGGAGGGTTGTCAGGATCGGAGGAGGTTACAGAGATAGGGAGAGGTGAGGCCTTGGAGGAGTTTGAAAATGAGGATAAGTATTTTCTAACTGAGGTGTTGGTGAACCAGGAGCCAGTGTATAGCAGCGAGCACAGGGAGTGAACGGGACTTGGTACCGGTTGGGCTTTCGAGGAGCTGGAGTCTTGTGTGTGAGGGAGGGAGCATCACAGTCAGGAGCTGACCCTAACCCTGCCACTGGGGGACACCCGGAGTGTCTTTATCCTGGTTACAGACTGGTCAGTGTCTGAGAGAGACTTCAGAATGGAGAAAGGACACTCAGCCAGTGCCACAGGAGAGAGAGAGGGACTGGGGGAGACAGACTGCGGGGAGAGAGAGAGAGGGACTGGGGGAGACAGACTGCGGGGAGAGAGAGAGAGGGACTGGGGGAGACAGACTGCGGGGAGAGAGAGAGAGGGACTGGGGGAGACAGACTGCGGGGAGAGAGAGAGAGGGACTGGGGGAGACAGACTGCGGGGAGAGAGAGAGAGGGGGAGGGGGAGGGGGAGACAGACTGCGGGGAGAGAGAGAGAGGGGGAGGGGGAGACAGACTGCGGGGAGAGAGAGAGAGGGGGAGGGGGAGGGGGAGACAGACTGCGGGGAGAGAGAGAGAGGGGG